>NC_079213.1:2031890-2121890 GCF_029633865.1 Lampris incognitus | reverse complement strand
TTTTTCTGGAGAGGCTATCCCCTTGGCGGACAATATCTGCATGGTGTTGGACTGGCAATCAAGAGCAGTATTCTACCCAGCCTCACTGAAACACCCACCGGACTAAGTGTGAGGCTGATGACCGTCCATATCCCCCTAGCAAAGGCACTCTATGCCACTCTGTTAAGTGCATATGCGCCAACACTACCATCTGGCAATGGTGTGAAGGACAGCTTCTACCAGCAACTAGATGAGGCCCTTCCTTCATCGTATCCCAAAAAGCACAAGATCCTTCTTCTGGGAGACTTTAATGCTAGGGTATGAAAGAACAATGGTATATAGAGGTGAAGTACTGGGTAGGCATGGGGTTGATCAAGTTAATGCAAATAGTCTGAGGCTGCTAACACTTTGTGTAGAGCATGACCTCACCATTACAAACACACTGTTTCAGCAGAAGACCAAAATACAAAACATCCTGGATGCACCCACGAGCTAAACACTGGCACCTGATTGACTATGTCATAACAAGATGCACTGACACTAGTGATGTCTTACTGACCCGGGCCATGAGAGGTGCAGAATGCTGGACAGATCACCCCCTGATCATGACCAAGCTCCACATCAAAGTGTGCCCCCCACAGCGTCTCAAGAAGCCCAAAAAAAAGCAACTGACTGTGCTAAATTGAAGTCAGCCCCAGCATGGAATGAGTTCCATCACTCTGTAGGCACGATGGTACTAGAGTTTGAGGCCATTCTGAGTTCTGCCAATTCCATGGATTAGAAATGGACCTCCCCAACCTCATTGCTACATCAAGCATCAGTTGACTCTATAGGCAACAGAGCCAGAAAACATCAGGACTGGTTTGATGAGAACTCTGACGCTATCGCATCCCTGCTGGAAACCATGCGTAGGGCACACAGGGCCACTCTCAACTGCCCTGCATCTGCCATCTCTTGAGATCAGTGGCAAACAGCACATAATGAGGTACAAACAACCTTGCACACTCTGCAAAATACATGGTGGATGAAAAAAGCTCATAAAAGTCAATCATATGCTGACAGAAATTATATGCACAACTTCTACAACTCTATAAAGACTATATACGGCCCTAGGAACTGCTCTATCACACCCTTAGCGGACGGACTGACAACCACGAAAGACCAAAAGCGGATCCTGGCAAGGTGGGCTGAACATTTTAAAGCCCTACTTAACCAGCACTCACCAACCGACCAATCCATCCTGGAAGCTGCCAATTCATCCGCCCATCCCAGACCTTGACCACTCAGCAACTTTTCAAGAAGTACTTGCAGCCATCAACTCCCTCAAGAACAATAAGTCACCTGGTGGGGATGGTGTCTCAGCAGAACTCCTAAAACAAGGAGGATACTTGTGCACTAGAATGATCTGTCAGTACATCCTGCAGGTCTGGGACCAGGAGAGTGTCCCTCAACAATGGAGGGATGCTAAAATTCACATGACAGGCAGACAGGAAACACTCTTCAACAAATCTATTCCCTTCTTCCAAAGTGTGTCAGTCATGCTGGGTTTGTCTGCCATCTTGTGTTTATCTCTCTCTCGCCCTCTGTCTCTGTCTCTCTCTCTCTGTCTCTCTCTCTCTCTCTCTCGGTCTCTCTGTCTCTGTCCCTCCCTCCCTCTCTCTCTCTCTCTCTCTCTCTCTCTCTCTCTCTCTGTCAGTTCAGTGCAGTTCAGGTCAGGTCAGGTCAGTTCAGGTCAGGTCAGGTCAGGTCAGTGCAGTTCAGGTCAAGTCTGTTCAGGTCACGTCAGCTCAGTGCAGTGCAGTTCAGGTCAGTGCAGTTCAGGTCAGG
Organism: Lampris incognitus; assembly: GCF_029633865.1. NCBI lineage: Eukaryota > Metazoa > Chordata > Actinopteri > Lampriformes > Lampridae > Lampris > Lampris incognitus. The sequence continues at coordinate 2,120,084 of NC_079213.1, read as the reverse complement.
TCAGTTTAGGTCAGCTAAGGTCAGCTCAGCTCAGCTCAGTGCAGTTCAGGTCAAGTCAGTTCAGGTCAGCTAAGGTCAGCTCAGTGCAGTGCAGTTCAGTTCAGTTCAGCTAAGGTCAGCTCAGTGCAGTGCAGTGCAGTTCAGTTCAGGTCAGTTCAGGTCAAGTCAGTTCAGGTCAGCTAAGGTCAGCTCAGCTCATCTCAGTGCAGTGCAGTTCAGTTCAGGTCAGGTCAGGTCAGGTCAGTTCAGGTCAGCTAAGGTCAGCACAGTGCAGTTCAGGTCAGTGCAGTTCAGGTCAGTTCAGGTCAGTGCAGTTAAGGTCAGGTCAGTTCAGGTCAGTTCAGGTCAAGTCAGTTCAGGTCAGCTAAGGTCAGCTCAGTGCAGTGCAGTTCAGGTAAAGTCAGTTCAGGTCAGCTAAGGTCAGCTCAGTACAGTGCAGTTCAGTTCAGGTCAGTTCAGTTCAGGTCAGCTAAGGTTAGCTCAGTGCAGTTCAGTTCAGGTCAGTTCAGGTCAAGTCAGTTCAGGTCAGCTAAGGTCAGCTCAGCTCAGCACAGTGCAGTTCAGTTCAGTGCAGTTCAGGTCAAGTCAGTTCAGGTCAGCTAAGGTTAGCTCAGTGCAGTGCAGTTCAGTGCAGGTCAGTTCAGTTCAGGTCAGCTAAGGTTAGCTCAGTGCAGTGCAGTTCAGTTCAGGTCAGGTCAGTTCAGGTCAGCTAAGGTCAGCTCAGCGCAGTGCAGTTCAGTGCAGTTCAGGTCAAGTCAGTTCAGGTCAGATAAGGTCAGCTCAGCTCAGTGCAGTGCAGTTCAGGTCAGGTCAGTTCAGTTCAGGTCAGCTAAGGTCAGCTCAGTGCAGTGCAGTTCAGTTCAGGTCAGCTAAGGTCAGCTCAGTGCAGTGCAGTTCAGGTCAGCTAAGGTCAGCTCAGTTCAGGTCAAGTCAGTTCAGGTCAGCTAAGGTCAGCTCAGTGCAGTGCAGTCTAGTGCAGTGCAGTTCAGTTCAGGTCAGGTCAGGTCAGGTCAGGTCAGGTCAGGTCAGTTCAATTCAATTAGTTCAGGTCAGCCCAGCTCAGTGCAGTTCAGGTCAGGTCAGCCCAGCTCAGTGCAGTTCAGGTCAGGTCAGTTCAGGTCAGGTCAGGTCAGGTCGATCAGTTCAGGTCAGGTCAGCCCAGCTCAGTGCAGTTCAGGTCAGTTCAGTTCAGGTCAGTCAGGTTCAGGTCAGCTCAGCTCAGTGCAGTTCAGTTCAGTTCAGTTCAGTTCAGTTCAGTTCAGGTCAGGTCAGGTCAGGTCAGTTCAATTCAATTAGTTCAGGTCAGCCCAGCTCAGTGCAGTTCAGTTCAGGTCAGCCCAGCTCAGTGCAGTTCAGTTCAGGTCAGGTCAGGTCAGGTCAGGTCGATCAGTTCAGGTCAGGTCAGCCCAGCTCAGGGCAGTTCAGGTCAGTTCAGTTCAGGTCAGTCAGGTTCAGGTCAGCTCAGCTCAGTGCAGTTCAGGTCAGGTCAGTTCAGTTCAGTTCAGTTCAGGCCAGTTCAATTCAGTTCAGGTCAGGTCAGGTCAGGTCAGTTCAGGTCAGGTCAGGTCAGCTAAGTGCAGTTCAGTTCAGGTCAGTTCAGTTCAGGTCAAGTCAGTTCAGGTCAGCTAAGGTCAGCTCAGCTCAGTGCAGTGAAGTGCAGTGCAGTTCAGGTCAGGTCAGGTCAGGTCAGGTCAGTTCAATTCAATTAGTTCAGGTCAGCCCATCTCAGTTCAGTTCAGGTCAGCCCAGCTCAGTGCAGTTCAGTTCAGGTCAGTTCAGTTCAGTTCAGGTCAGGTCAGGTCAGGTCGATCAGTTCAGGTCAGGTCAGATCAGGTCAGGTCAGTTCAGGTCAGCCCAGCTCAGCGCAGTTCAGGTCAGTTAGGTTCAGTTCAGGTCAGTAGGGTTCAGGTCAGCTGAGCTCAGTGCAGTTCAGGTCAGTTCAGTTCAGTTCAGGCCAGTTCAATTCAGTTCAGTTCAGGTCAGGTCAGGTCAGGTCAGTTCAGGTCAGTTCAGTGCTGTTCTGTGCAGTTAAGGTCAGTTCAGGTCAGGTCAGGTCAGGTCAGTTCAGGTCAGTTCAGTTCTGTTCTGTGCAGTTAAGGTCAGTTCAGTTCAGGTCAGTTCAGGTCAGGTCAGTTCAGGCCAGGTCAGTTCAGTTCTGTTCTGTGCAGTTAAGGTCAGTTCAGGTCAGTTCAGGTCAGTTCAGGTCAGTTCAGTTCAGGTCAGGTCAGTTTAGGTCAGTTCAGTTCTGTTCTGTGCAGTTAAGGTCAGTTCAGGTCAGGTCAGTTCAGGTCAAGTCAGGTCAGGTCAGGTCAGTTCAGTTCAGGTCAGGTCAGGTCAGGTCAGGTCAGGTCAGGTCAGGTCAGTTCTGTGCAGTTAAGGTCAGTTCAGTTCAGGTCAGGTCAGTTCAGGTCAAGTCAGTTCAGGTCAGGTCAGTTCAGGTCAAGTCAGTTCAGGTCAGGTCAGGTCAGTTCAGGTCAAGTCAGTTCAGGTCAGCTCAGTGCAGTTCAGTTCAGTTCAGGACAGTTCAGTTAAGGTTAGTTCAGGTCACGTCACGTCAGGTCAGGTCAGTTCAGGTCAGTTCAGTTCAGTTCAGGCCAGTTCAGGTAGCTTTGTTGGCATGACAGGTGGGTCATGTGTGTGTCCAAAGCTTGTGATACATTTAATGTGTGTACATTGAAAAACAAAGTAGACATAACAATAAGTGGTAGTAATTAACATTAAAGATGTCTCTGTCTGTCTCTCTGTTTCTGTCTCTGTCTGTCTGTCTGTCTGTCTGTCTGTCTGTCTGTCTGTCTGTCTGTCTGTCTGTCTGTCTGTCTGTCTGTCTGTCTCTCTCTCTCTTTGTCTCAGGGATTTAAACTATAACAGTCTGGTTGAGTTTCCTGTAGCGATCCGTGCTCTCAGTCACCTCAAGGAGCTGTGAGTCCACACAGTGTGTGTGTGTGTGTGTGTGTGTGTGTGTGTGTGTGTGTGTGTGTGTGTGTGTGTGTGTGTGTGTGTGTGTGTGTGTGTGTGTGTGTGATATTTGATGGTATTAATGTAACTATCGTAGAGCAGAGCAGTCACACATGGTGTCATGTTTACTTATTGTGAATATGGATGATGGGCTGTCCATGTTACTGTTCCCTGTTTAGTGGTTTCCATAGTAACAGCATCCGCTCCATCCCAGAACACGCCTTCACTGGGAACCCTTCTCTGCTCACCATGTAGGTACCACCATATGTGCAGATATGTGTGTGTGTGTGTGTGTGTGTGTGTGTGTCTCAGTGGTTGTCAAGCTGAGGTAGAGCAGCCAGGTGAGGTCGCTAGATGATGTCTTGGTGGTCAGAGAACTGTAGTAACGTGAGTAATACTAGTCTGCCTCATCGGCTTTCCTCACATGAGATTGTATTTGTTTGAAGTTTTTACACTTTATTTGTCGTTTATGAAAGGAAGTTCGCACCTCTTGTCATAATGAAAACCTTGTTTTGCTAGCTCAACACACAAGTGGGACATTAAAGTTCTTATAAAAGTATAGAAAGGATGCAGGTGGGCGTCCGGGTGGCGTAGCAGTCTATTCTGTTGCCTACCAACACTGGACCGCTGGTTCGAATCCCCGTGTTACCTCTGGCTTGGTCCGGCGTCCCTACAGACACAATTGGCCGTGACTGCAGGTGGGAAGCCGGATGTGGGTATATGTGTCCTGGTCGCTGCACTAGCGCCTCCTCTGGTGGGTCAGGGTGCCTGTTCAGGGGGGAGGGGGAACTGGGGGGAATAGCGTGATCCTCCCACGTGCTACGTCCCCCTGGTGAAACTCCTCACTGTCGGGTGAAAAGAAGCGGCTGGTGACTCCACATGTATGGGAGGAGGCATGTGATAGTCTGCAGCCCTCCCCGGATCAGCAGAGGAGGTGGAGCAGAGACTGGGACGGCTCAGAAGAGTGGGGTAACTGGCCAAAGTAGGATTGGGGAGAAGGGGGTTGGGGGGGAATCCAGAAAAAGGAAGAAAGGATGCAGGTGTAAAACCAGGCGGTGCAGACAGTGTGCCACAGCTGTATGATGCTGGCAGCAGTCGTGGTGGGGACACACAACTGCTGCCAGGTTTGTCCCAGAATGCCACGCACATAAACCCAGCTTGGCGTCCATTGTAACCGTGTGGGTGGAGGGGAACATGGAGCGTCTGCTCAGGTACAGGTTCTGGTGCTGACGTGGGGTCAAACCAGTTCAATTCAGCTCTGCTCTTCTTGCTTACAGACAAACAGCCAGTCAGCTGAATGACTGTTTCTGCTGTCCATGGCCACGCTCAGCGTGAACGCAACATGAGAGTGACGTGTGTGTGGTGTGTAGTGTGCAACATGTGTGTGTTGTGTATGTAACGTGTGAGGTGTGTGTGGTGTGTAGTGTGCAACATGTGTGTGTTGTGTATGTAACGTGTGAGGTGTGTGTGCAACATGTGTGTGGTGTGTGTGTAACGTGTGAGGTGTGTGTGGTGTGTAGTGTGCAACATGTGTGTGTTGTGTATGTAATGTGTGAGGTGTGTGTGCAACATGTGTGTGGTGTGTATGTAACGTGTGAGGTGTGTGTGCAACATGTGTGTGTTGTGTATGTAACGTGTGAGGTGTGTGTGGTGTGTAGTGTGCAACATGTGTGTGGTGTGTATGTAACGTGTGAGGTGTGTGTGGTGTGTAGTGTGCAACATGTGTGTGGTGTGTATGTAACGTGTGAGGTGTGTGTGGTGTGTAGTGTGCAACATGTGTGTGGTGTGTATGTAACGTGTGAGGTGTGTGTGCAACATGTGTGTGTTGTGTATGTAACGTGTGAGGTGTGTGTGCAACATGTGTGTGTTGTGTATGTAACGTGTGAGGTGTGTGTGGTGTGTAGTGTGCAACATGTGTGTGTTGTGTATGTAACGTGTGAGGTGTGTGTGGTGTGTAGTGTGCAACATGTGTGTGGTGTGTATGTAACGTGTGAGGTGTGTGTGGTGTGTAGTGTGCAACATGTGTGTGGTGTGTATGTAACGTGTGAGGTGTGTGTGCAACATGTGTGTGTTGTGTATGTAACGTGTGAGGTGTGTGTGCAACATGTGTGTGTTGTGTATGTAACGTGTGAGGTGTGTGTGCAACATGTGTGTGTTGTGTATGTAACGTGTGAGGTGTGTGTGGTGGATCAGACGGCTGTGCTTCAGAAAACGACAAACTCTCCTCTTCAACACTGAACTTCTCTTGTCTAGATTCTTCTATGACAATCCCATCCAGTCTGTAGGACGATCCGCTTTCCAGAACCTACCAGAACTACGCACTCTGTAAGACACACACACACACACGCACACACACACGCACACACACACACACACACACACACACACACACACACACACACACACACACACAGCTTTCAAACGTCTTTCAGTGAGGGGAACTTGTTATTGGGAAGGTGGCGCCAGAGTGTGCGGCGAGCCGTCTGTCGGGTCTGTCGGGTCTGTCGGGTCTGTTGGGTCTGTCGGGTCTGTTGGGTCTGTCGGGTCTGTCGGGTCTGTCGGGTCTGTTGTTTGCTGTTGTTCTGTTTTACCACACGTGCTGTCATGGCGTCGTATATGATCACCACGTGCTTCTTAGTATCCGAGCGTCCCACGAGTTGCCGTTGAAACACGATTTGGGAGATCCATTCTCAAACCTTCCTCCATTGCTGTCGGCTGTACCGGCATACCTGCACCACCCACCTGGTGTCCTTCCCCGGAGGAAGCGCCCTAGAAGACGGGGAAAGCGGGGTGGTGTCCGGGTGAGAATCAACGCTTACCTAACGTCCTCCCATGGAAATGACCCTCGCCTCCTTCGCAGTGGTTATCACCTTTTTCCACTTCGATGGTTCCTGCCTGTTGTTCCTGGCGTTGCTGTGGGCCAACTCCACCTGCCGGTGGAGGCTCCTCTTCCCTGGCGGACGCAGGCCCGCAGAGGTGACATGGAGAACAGGAACCTTCGCCCGCTGGATGGTGCATCAGCGTCAGACGAAGAGCAGCTTACTGTCCGCCTGGCTCTCGTTAATGCTAGACCTCTAGCTAATAAGACACTCCTGCTAAATGACTTCTTGACCTCTCGGGAATGGGATTTTATGTTTCTGACGGAGTACCGGCTTCACGCCCGTGCGTTCACCACGTTTTCTGAACTTCTTCCCCCTGACTGCTTATTCATCAGCTCGCCTCGGACCACTGGCAAAGGTGGAGGTCTAGCTTCTGTATTTAAATCCAGCCTCCACTGCCGACAGACAGACTCCGTCTGACAGCTTCTGCAGCTTCGAGCTGCACCTTTTTGAAATAAAGTGTAATTGTCCCGTGCTGTGCGCAGTGGTCCACCGTCCACCAACATTCAATAAGAACTTCATTCAGGACTTCACAGACTTTGTGGCGGGGACTATAGTGAACTACGACAGTTTAATTGTCGGTGATTTTAATATCCATGTCTGCTGTGAATCCAGACCTCTGGTCAAAGACTTTTTGAATCTTATTGACTCTTTTAATCTCACTCAACTGGTGACTGGCCCGACGCATGAGAAGGGTCCCACACTTGGCCATGTGTTGGCCTTGGGTTTACGTGTATGCATCACTGAAATATGTGATACACGTATATCGGACCATTTGCCTGTGTTATTTACTGTGGTGCTGCCTTATTCTCAGGTTAAATCGCGCGCCCCTGCACACGTTTGAGCCTGTGTCCCTCTCCTTTATATCTGAGGTAGTTAACCATTTGAGGCCTTCAGATTGCCCCCTTGACAGTATTCCACCCAGACTGATAAAAGATGTTTTTACCATTGTTGGGTCTTGTATTGTAAATTTGATAAACACCTCTCTTCTCTCAGGCTGTGTTCCTGCTGCTTTCAAACATGCTGTAGTACAGCCCCTCATCAAAAGAGCAATCTTGATCCCTCTGTTCTATCTAACTTTAGGCCAATTTCTAAGCTGCCTTTTCTTTCAAAAGTCTTAGAGAAAGCAGTTTATGTACAATTACAAACGCACCTAAAATTAATGGCATTTGTGAAAAGTTCCAGTCTGGTTTCAAATCACGTCACAGTACTGAAACAGCCCTTTTAAGAGTTTTTAATGATCTTGTTTTAACTGTGGACTCTGGGAACTCCACTGTTCTGGTGCTTTTGGACCTGACTGCTGCCTTCGACACAGTTGACCATTATATTCTTTTATCATGTCTTGAGCTGTGTGTAGGCATTAAAGGTACCGTCCTAGAATGGTTCAAGTCTTACCTGTCAAAGAGAAGCTTTTCATTCCATATAGACCAATTCTCTTCAGCTGTGGCCCCACTTAACTGTGGGGTCCCCCAAGGCTCCATTTTGGGCCCCATTCTCTTCTCATTGTACAAACCCCAATTCCAATGAAGTTGGGACGTTGTGTAAAACGTGAATAAAAACAGAATACAATGATTTGCAGATCCTTTTCGACCTATATTCAATTGAATACACTACAAAGACAAGATATTTAATGTTCAAACTGATAAACTTTATTGTTTTTTGCAAATTTTCACTCATTTTGAATTTGATGCCTGCAACACGTTCCAAAGAAGCTGGGACAGGGGCAACAAAAGACTGGGAAAGTTGAGGAATGCTCAAAAAGCACCTGTTTGGAACATTCCACAGGTGAACAGGTTAACTGGAAACAGGTCAGTGTCATGATTGGGTATAAAAGGAGCATCCCCGAAAGGCTCAGTCGTTCACAAGCAAGGATGGGGCGAGGGTCACCACTTTGTGAACAACTGCGTGAGCAAATAGTCCAACAGTTTAAGAACAACGTTTCTCAACATACAACTGCAAGGAATTTAGGGATTTCCTCATCTCCAGTCCATCATATCATCACAAGATTCAGAGAATCCGGAGAAATCTCTGCACGTAAGCGGCAAGGCCCAAAACCAACAGTGAATGCCCGTGACCTTCGACCCCTCAGACGGCACTGCATTAAAAACCGACATCATTGTGTATAGGATATTACCACGTGGGCTCAGGAACACTTGGGAAAACCATCATCAGTTAACACAGTTGGTCACTACATCTACAAGTGAAAGTTAAAACTCCACCATGCAAAGCCAAAGGCATATATCAACACCACCCAGAAACGCCGCTGGCTTCTCTGGCCCGAGCTCATCTGAGATGGACTGACGCCAAGTGTGCTGTGGTCTGACGAGTCCACATTTCACATTGTTTTTGGAAATCATGGACGTCGTGTCCTCCGGGCTAAAGAGGAAAAGGACCATCCAGATTGTTCTCAGCGCAGAGTCCAAAAGCCAGCATCTGTGGTGGTATGGGGGGGGGGTGTTAGTGCCCATGGCATCATGGGTAACTTGCACACCTGTGAAGGCACCATTAATGCTGGAAGGTACATACAGGTTTTGGAGCAACATATGCTGCCATCCAAGCGACGTCTTTTTCAGGGACGTCCCTGCTTATTTCAGCAAGACAATGCCAAGCCACATTCTGCAGGTGTTACACCAGCGGGGCTTCGTAGTAAAAGAGTGCGGGTACTGGACTGGCCTGCCTGCCGTCCAGACCTGTCTCCCATTGAACATGTGTGGCGCATTATGAAGCGCAAAATACGACAACGGAGACCCGGACTGTTGAGCAACTGAAGTCGTACATCAAGCAAGAATGGGAAAGAATTCCACCTACAAAGCTTCAACAAGTAGTGTCCTCAGTTCCCAAACGCTTATTGAGTGTTGTTAAAAGGAAAGGTGGTGTAACACAGTGGTGAACATGCCCCTGTCCCAGCTGCTTTGGAACGTGTTGCAGGCATCACATTCACAATGAGGGAATATTTGCAAAAAACAATAAAGTTTATCAGTTTGAACATTAAATATCTTGTCTTTGTAGTGTGTTCAATTGAGTATAGGTGGAAAAGGATTTGCAAATCATTGTATTCTGTTTTCATTTACGTTTTACACAACGTCCCAACTTCATTGGAATTGGGGTTTGTATATGCTGACATTGGGGACCATTTTTAAAGAACATAATATGTCTTTTCATTGTTTTGCTGATGATTTGCACATTTATCTGTCTATAAAAACAAACAGCAGAGATTCTATACAGGCTGTGCTTAGTTGTTTAAAGGATGTCAAAACATTGATGGACTAAATCAAAATAAGACTGAAATTATTGTATATGGAAAGCCTGATCTGCCGGATGGTTATGATAGTGCTCTTGGCCCTTTAGCTTCCTACAGTCACTCTTCTGTTAGGAATCTTGGGGTGATTTTTGACATCTCTTTTAACTTTGACAAACAAATAAGCTCAGTAGTCAAAACAAGTTTTTTTCAATTACAACTTCTGGGAAAAGTAAAGGCCTATCTCCCTCCAAATGATCTTGAAAGGGTAATTCATGCGTTTATTACCTCTCGTTTGGATTATTGTAACTCATTGTATGTTGGCGTAGCTCAGTCGTCGCTTCGTCGCCTGCAGCTTGTACAAAATGCAGCTGCTCGCCTGCTGACAGGAAAGAAGTGACGTGATCACATAACGCCTGTACCGGCCTCCCTTCATTGGCTTCCTGTCTGTTTTAGGATTCAGTTTAAGATTTTATTACTTGTTTTCAAGTCTTTAAATGGGCTGGCACCATCTTATTTATCTGAGCTAATACATCATCATACACCAGTCAGAGCACTCGGGTCAGCAAACCAGATGCTCCAGCCTACATGTTCCCAGATCCAGGCTTAACAACAGGGGGGACAGAGCCTCTGCAGTGGCTGCCGCCCCTGATCTCTGGAGCAACTTACCAGTACACATCAGATCTGCTCAGACCCCAGAGACTTTTAAATCCTGGTTAAAGACCTACCTCTTCTCGCTGGCATCCGATTCAAGTTGAGCTAGACACCGGGATTTGATTGTGGAAATATACTTTTACTCTTGTGTTTTATTTTTTACATTTTAATTTCTTTATTTTACTTTTACATGTATTTTTACATTCATGTGTGTTACTTATTTTATATTCTATTTGAAGCTTGTGCAGCACTTTGGTTCAACTGTGGTTGTTTTAAATGTGCTATATAAATAAACCTGACTATTGTGACTGTCCATTTACAGTTCTCTCCCTCTGTCTCTCTTCAGGTCTCTTAATGGAGCTGCTGACATCACAGAGTTTCCAGATCTGACAGGAACCTCAAGTCTGGAGAGCCTGTGAGAGACAAACACACACACACACACACACACACACACACACACACACACACACACAGCCATCATGCTGTATGGCCCTGTCAAGGACGTTTGAGGTCAGGCAGGTCTCCATAAAACAACATGCAGCAGTCCCTGATGTCCCAATGGGAGCTGACCCAGCAGTGGAGTTCTTCTAGCTTCTTGCCAGCAGATCATATGTTGGCTAGCAACATGGTAGGGATGGATGGAAGTAGGGCTGGGCGATATGGCCTTTTACTAATATCCCGATATTTTTAGGCCATGTCACGATACACGATATATATCTCGATATTTTGCCTTAGCCTTGAATTAACCCTTTGATGCATACAATCATGCCAGCGTGTCTACATTAAAACATTCTTGTTCATACTGCATTAATATATGCTGATTTTAAACATTCATGCCTAAAGGGTGAAATCACAACTAAACAAATTTATCAAAACTGTATTTATTAAAGAGTTATTAAGAGATGTCATAAACATCATGACATTTTAAAACAAATAAAGTGCCTTTTATGCATGATGTAACTAATATGACGTATCAAGTCTTAGCAGCAGACAAGAAAACCCGGCATCTCGTTCTCACCTGGCAAGACGTGGAAGTCCTCGAGTCAGTGCACAAGGCTCTCAAACCCCTCCTGGAATTGCACGTGTGGCCGGTGTACTTTTCCATTGCGTTGTGTAGGAAAGCCAGGACAACTTCTCTCATGCATGGGATCTGTATTCTGTGGCATATAAACAAAACAGGACCGGTTTCAGGAAACGTCAGCTCAGCTCCTGCTGTAGCCTCTTTCTACATGTCCAAAGCGGGAAAGAGCGCTTAGCTAGCAACACAAATTTTTTTTACAAAAAGAAATAAAACATACCTGTGGCATATAAACAAAACAGGACAGGTTTCAGGAAACGTCAGATCAGCTCCTGCTGTAGCCTACGCAAGAATTGGGACCCACATTAGACATAAGACACATTAGGAATGGATAAAATAAATTACAGGGGCAGACAAAATGAACACGTGCCTCTTTCTACATATCCAAAGCGGGAAAGAGACAGAGGTCAGGGGGAACATACGTTTGGGGCTACTAACAGGAAATGGGGTTCAACAGGGAGGGGCTACTATAAGCATTTCCTGATGATATGATAAAAGAAAATAACAATGTTAGCAATGAATATAATGATAATAATAATAATAATCATGTGGTGATACTTTGTGTAATTATACAATATATTTTGGTTATGACGTTTTTAAACTTGCTACACACGCATGACAGAATGTGATGTATGTAACTAGGTGCGCTTGTTTTATCTCATCTCTGTGCGGAGAGATGAGAAAGAGTGAGAAAAACCTGTAGTTCAATGCCCGCGACTAAAAGCAACTGCGTGACAATTGAATGTATACTCGAATATTCCCGATATAGTCATTTTCTACATCCCACAGAGAACAAGCCACGATACATCGAGTATATTCGATATATCGCCCAGCCCTAGATGGAAGGTCGAGATGGGCAACAGCATAGCCTAACCAGGACCCCGCCTCATCTCCCACATTTCTGCCTGTATATGTGTCAGGTGCTGGTGCTCCAACATACTGTAGGGTTGTAAACAATGTCTATTGGTATCTCTGGAGGTGCATAGAAGTCTGGAACATTATTCTAGTAAGGTCTGAGGGCCATAAATGTGGAAAGAGGTGGAAAGAGCACTACCAGGACCTTTATGGTGTGACTGACAGTCTTTTTGTGTCACCAATGGTCAGAGGTGTGGCAACTGGTTCTCCAGGAGCATCGGCTTTCTGGTATACTGCCACAATTGTTCCATGAGTGGTGCCTTTGCCATCAGCAGTGTCTTCAGCGAAATCTGTGTTGTCTGCAGCAAAGAAGACAAATGTTCCCTTCTTCTAATATAGCTTACTATTGTAAATATATTCACCTTGAGTTAAGATATCCACTTGGCTCAGGTTCCTATGTCACTTAGATGTCAGGATAAGGAGATAAGCGTATAAACTTCAGTTATGCACATTAAAAGTCCAAGCTGGTGACCTAAACATGTGCCATTGATCAGCTGTACCGATTACTAGTTAGCATCATTGGATTTCCTACCCCCCAAAATGTAGGTTTAGCCACTGGACTCATGATCCTAGGTAATCTAGGAGGCGAGATATTTAGAAACGAGTGTTTGAAGGTCGCCATTTTTGAAAACCCAAGATGGTCGCCATATTGGCTTCTGTGAAAATGGAATCGTGCATTTTCTGATTTGTTTTTCTATGAAATTTTCAAAAATGTATAGTTTTCCAAATCCCCAAAAAGATACAACGAACTTTTATGTATGGACATAGTGAACCGCACTACTTTTGATTCCATAAACCACCAGGCCCTCTGACTACTTCTGTCAACAATAGGCTGCTCTGACAAATATATCAGAGTACTACAACTCCTACATGATATGTCAGCTAAAGTACTCAGTAGTTATGGAGACGAGACAGAGTCCTTCAAAGTCCACACAGGAGTTAAACAAGGTTGTGTCATTGCGCCAACCCTGTTCTCTGTCTTCATTGCCATCATCCTCCACCTCATGGGTCCCAGTCTGCCTCAGGGAGTCAAAATCATGTACAGGACTGATGGGAATCTTCTGAATATTAACAGATTCGGGGCTAAAGGTAAAGCCACCACCACATCCATCATAGCGCTACAATACGCCGATGACAACGCCTTAGTGTCCCTCATAGAAGAGGAACTACAGAACATACCAGACGCCTTTGCAAAGGCATACAAGCAGCTTGGCCTGGCCATTAACATAAAAAATACCCATATCCTCTACCAACCCCTACCCAACAGAAAATGCCGGCTGTGCCACCATCCATCTTTGTAGACAACACCAGACTCGAAAACGTGGAACAGTTCCCAAATCTTGGCAGCCTTCTCTCCTCCAAAGCCAACATTTACATTGAAATACACCATCGTTGCTGGGGAGAGGGATGTCTGGAGTGCCCTACTTAGCTTGCTGCCACTGCGACCCGACCCTGGAGAAGCGGCTGATGATGAATGAATGAATACATCATCATCTCAGTTGTGCCAGCCAGGCCTTCTCAAGAGTGAGTAAAAGGGTTTTTGAAAACCGCGACTTTCAGGCCAGAGCAAAAATTCTGGTGTACAAAGTGGTAGTGCTGCCCACCCTACTGTATGGGTCAGGAACCTGGACCACATATCTAGCAGGCACCTGTAGGCACTCGAGGCATACCAACAACGATGCCTCAGGAAGATCCTTAAGATCAGCTGGGAGGATAAGCACACCAACTTCAGCTTCCTCGGGGAGGTCAACATGCCTACTATAACTGCCACCATCACACAACATCGGCTGAGATGGACTGGCCATGTCCACCACATGTCGGACTCTCGCCTGCTGGAACAAGTCCTTCACTCTCGGGTCGTGACAGGATGCCATGCCCCAGCAGGACAAAAGAAGTGATATAAAGACAACATCAAGGCCCACATCAAATGTTTGGCGTCGAGCTTAACACCTGGGAACAAGCAGCAGAACAGGGAGGCCTGGAGACCGGCTGTCCGTCAGGGTGCTGGGTGCTACAACCATGACCTCCACTGTGCTGCTGAAAACAAGCACAGACTCAGGAAGGAGCGAGCTATCAGAGAGGCCCAAACCACATCCTCAACCACTTCTTCACACCCTTGCCCACATTGCCCCAAAACATGTGGCTCCAGGCTCGGCCTCTACGCCCACCTGAAGACCCACAAGGACCTAGAAGGAGGACAGTCACACTCGACCCCGAGTGACTGCTGATGATGATGATGATGATGATGATGCACTGTGTGTGTGTGTGTGTGTGTGTGTGTCTGAGAGAGAGCCAGAAAGACACGTTCATTGAACAAGCGAGGGATTTCACATCATGTTTCAGTCTTTTCTCTCACAAAACAACATTTAATCACATTTTAATTATATACTTTGTTGTCAGACGTCCACTGGTCCAAGTTTTGTTGAGAAACAGATCAGGATGCCGTATCGTGTGTGTGCGTGTGTGTGTGTGTGTGTGTGTGTGTGTGTGGGGGGGGGGGGGGGGTTGGTGGTTCTGGAGGGACGGGTGTTATGCACATGGTTTTCATCACATTGTGGGTGAAAGTTATAAGAAAGAGATTTTCCTGCTTTCATTTCTCATCCAGGAAGACCAACACATGTTGAACTGTTTAAACAGTCAGGACATGAATAAAGACACGACATCCACAAAACGGGAGGATTTCACACCAGACGAAAAGTCGAGATGACACTTTCAACCCTTTCCACTGAGTCCTCTCTTTTAACAAGATCTATTGATATATGTTATTATTATTATTATTATTGTCATTATTATTAATGAACCAAATATTGAAGAGAGAGAGAGGAACAATATTCAGTTAAGTTCTTGAGTCGGAACTGTTTACCAAGCTGACGTGTGTGTGTGTGTGTGTGTGTGTGTGTGTGTGTGTGTGTGTGTGTGTGTGTGTGTGTGTGTGTGTGTGTGTGTGTGTGTGTGTGTGTGTGTGTGTGTAGGACCATCACTGGAGCCAGGATTACGTCTCTTCCAGGTTCAGTGTGTGAACAACTTCCAAACCTTCAACTGCTGTGAGTTCACCAACACACACACACACACACACACACACACACACACACGGTTGTCAGATGAAGTTCAGTCTGTAGTTCGCTGGCTGACTTCGGTGGGCCAGAACGAAGCTGCAGTTCTGAAGATGACATGTAAACATCATTTTAACACTCTGTATCTCCGCTTTATTGAAGACAGTAACTACCCCATGAACACCAGGTCCTGCAGGCTGCAGCAGTGTGTGGTGTGGATGGGTGGTGTCTGGCAGGACTTGGCCAGGACAAATGACAGGGTGCATAGTGTTTTCATCTTCATCATAGCGGCCAGGTGAGGAAGAAGAAGGCAGGTAGTGTTGAGTGTGAAGAAGAAGTGGAGGTGTTGTGTCTAACCAGCAGACATGACAGAGCGAGCTGGTAGAAGACCTTCACCAACACACAGTACTACTACGTCCATAAGTACAACTCAGGTTCCACCAGGTTTTATGTGGGTTTCTGACACCGCAGCCCTGCTGACTCTCATCCAGTCTGGATGGAGCTCACACACCCACCTCACCACCACCTCCACACTGGTCCAGTAACCCCAGGAGATTCTTGACTGAGGTGTTATTCCTTTTAAAGCTACAAGTCTTAACACTGGACACGGTTTATACGTTGTGTTTTTATTTGTCGGTACCAGGAAAGATGTTGGAGGAACCACCCGGAACCACCCGCGTCCACCCGGCCCATTAGTTAACATGAGAAACTTCCCTCGCAACTGAAACTATGGCCGGAAAAATAAAATATCAACACAGAGGTCAAAATATTGATTCGTAAAATATTCATACTGCAGAAGAACGTTCTTTCACGGCTTTTCTGTAAACAAAAAAGGTGCAAAGGAGAAGTAAAGAAGAAAGAAAGAAAGAAAGAAAGAAAGAAAGAAAGAAAGAAAGAAAGAAAGAAAGAAAGAAAGAAAGAAAGATAGTTGTTAACCTGGATGTAACTCCAGTTCTGTGAGTACGTGCATTGCCTTCCAATGGGCTTCGCTGTTGTTTTACCCCGTTGAGGCTCCGCCTTGGCACCTTTAGAAGGATCTCTGCATGCACCACCCAACCAGTTGGTAGGAGCCACACGAAGCCCACCCCCTATAAAACCCTGCGTCTCCGCTGCTCAGCTCCCTCTGAGACTGTACCACAAAGACCGAGGCGGGCTCGGCTTGTGGTTAGAGGGCTACACACGTACTCATAGCTCATAGAAGTGGAAGTACACATCCAGGCTTACTGCTAGTTCTGTCGCACATGCTCTGCCCTCTACCGGGCTTCGCTGTTGGTTCACCTACGGCGAAGCCCGGTAGGCGATGAGTGTACGCCCAACTGGGCCCAAACTGACACTAGTTCAACACCAGCCAAAACTGTAACATACACAGCAGCAGTCGATTGGTCGCTCCCCCCCGAGGGCCTCATACTGTACTGCTACGACCAGCCAAAGGCGGGACACAACCAATGCTTCAGCCTGCTCCAGACAACCCCCCCCCCCCAAGCGCAGAATGGGACACCATGTGAGGTCGAAGTAGAAGACCAGATGGCAGATGGCCTCCACTGACACTCCCTTGAAAAGTGCTATAGAGGATGCCATGTCTAGTAGAGTGCACCCTGTGGCCCACTTGGGCGGGGCGGCCCACTGCATCAGAACTCTTGCAGATTGCATCACAAACCCAGTGAGCGAGCTGCTGTGCAGCCACGGCCGTGAGCCCAGCCACCATTGCAGATGAACGAACGTCACCGTGCACTTCCCATAACGGCGAAATGCCCACACTGGACAAAGGGTGTTGAGGCGTTCCTCCGTCCTGTCAGTGGAAGGAGGAGGAATGTATGCTCTTAGACTGATGACCCCTGACCTGAACGAGGAGGTGAAGACCTTCAGCCAGAAGGACCGGTTGGGGTGCAGTTCCGCTGACCCCTTATCATCACAGACAGACCTGCAGGAGGGATGTACAGATAAGGCACACAAATCCCCCTGCTCCCTTGGCCGAAGTAAGAACCAAGAGACGTGCCATCTTGACAGAGAAAAACTCCAAATCTACCTGATTTAGCGGCACCAAAGCGGACCAGTCAGTCCATCCAGAACTGTCTGCAGGTCCCACTGAGGAAAAAAGCACCGAGTAGGGGGCCCTAGTCTGCAGACCCTCAACAGGAAGAACTGCTTTTAAAACCTGTAAATCCTTTGTAAAAATTAGATATTGTTGGGTGTTCAGGTGGCGTAGCAGTCTATTCTGTTGCCTACCAACACGGGGATCGCCGGTTCGAATCCCCGTGTTACCTCCGGCTTGGTCGGGCGTCCCTACAGACACAATTGGCCGTGTCTGCGGGTGGGAAGCCGGATGTGGGTATGTGTCCTGATCGCTGCAGTAGCGCCTCCTCTGGTCGGTCGGGGTGCCTGTTCAGTGGGGAGGGGGAACTGGGGGGAATAGCGTGATCCTCTCACGTGCTACGTCCCCCTGGTGAAACTCCTCACTGTCAGGTGAAAAGAAGCAGCTGGTGACTCCACATGTATGGGAGGAGGCATGTGGTAGTCTGCAGCCCTCCTGGATCAGCAGAGGGGGTGGAGCAGAGACCGGGACGGCTCGGAAGAGTGGGGTAACTGGCCGAATGCAACTGGGGAGAAAAGGGGGGGGGAGGATGTGATATTGCCAAAAAAAATTTGGTGGTATAAAATAAGTGACTTAAAGTGCTTTTAAAAATCGGATGTGTGTGTGTCTCCTTCTCTCTTCGTCTGTAGTGATCTGTCCTATAATCGGATCTGGACTCTGCCCAGTCTCTCCAGGTGTCTTGGTCTCCAGAAGATGTGAGTTCTCTTTGTTTTAACACTTGACGGTGGTCGGTTTCAGATGGACAATCTGACTGGTCAAAGACATGTCCCACTCTGCCCATGATTGGCAGAGAAACATTGGTTTTAACCAACGAGATAGTTTGCAGTGTTGTATCGAGTAATCTCTGTGTCTCTGCAGCAGTACTGCAGTACTTATGAAGTACTAGAGTCCCATCAGCAGAAGTCAGCTTGATGAAGAAACTGCTGTGATGGGTTTATGGATTTGATTCTCACACGATGTTACTGAGCAGTTTTCTTCAAAGCCCTGGACATACAGACAAATGAAAACCAGGAATCACACCTAGGTCCCGTCATAACGACCAGGAAATGAGGGTTAGCAATGCATCATGGGAAATATCAGTGTTGGCAGCTCACATCTTTGACTAATCAGACCACCCATCTGATTTATTGATTCATTAAAAAAAAAAAAGCATACCGTGTGTGTGTGTGTGTGTGTGTGTGTGTGTGTGTGTGTGTGTGTGTGTGTGTGTGTGTGTGTGTGTTTCCCAGTGATCTACGCCATAATGAAATTGAGGATCTGGCAGAGAACACCTTCCATGGCTTGCTGTCTCTTTGCTCTTTGTAAGCAAGCACACACACACACACACACACACACACACACACACACACACACACACACACACACACACACACACACACACACACACACACACTAGGGGTATTGTAGGCAGGCCCACAGACGGGTTTTTTTTTTAAAGCTTTGGACTTTCAGAAACCTCCTGGTTGTGCCCACTGATTGGTTAAGAGCTTTCACATCAAAGGTGGACGGAGCAAGCGAGAGACAGCGAGAGAGACAGCGAGAGAGACAGAAAGAGAGAGGGAGACCTTTAACCAAGTCTTTAATGGTCCAACTTTCCACTGACATTAAAACACAGTAGTATTATCACAGATACTCATGTATCCCCATACACAGTAAAAACAACAGACACACACCTTCCCTTTTTCACAAGTTCAGAAGCAGTGGGTTTTCTACAGAGTGATTGCTTCAGTACATCTTTGAAAAGTTTCTCGCATTGTGAACATTAATTGTTATTATTTGTTACGATTGCCTGCCTTTCCATTAGTACTTGGAATATCCAAGGCCTGAGCTCATCAGCTTTTGGCCTGAAATGTAGAAATAGAGAATTTCAGGCGAACATCAGAGATATTGACATTATGATATTAATGGAAACATGGAGTAAAGACAACAAAATCACTCACTGTCCCCCAGACTATAAAGAAATAATTGTATCGTCGCAAAAACTCAGCACAGTACAGCAGGGTAGAAACTCAGGAGGTTTGTTAATGTGGTACAAATCAAAATTAGACAGACACATAAGTGTCATGAAAAAAAGAAAATATCATATCTGGCTAAAAATTAGAAAAGAAATCTTCAACTCACAAAAAGATCTCTTCCTCTGTGCAATGTATATATCCCCCCTTATGAATCTCCCTATTACACTGAAGACACATGTACACTGTTAGAGCAGAAACAGGCCATTTTCAGGCTCAGGGAAATGTTCTTGTCTGTGGAGATCTAAAGGCACGGACAGGCACCCAGGCTGACTCTGTATGTTCAGATGGCCATAACTACATTTGTCACTCACTTGATAAAGCCAATAAGTTTGTTTACTCCCACAGAAGCAACTGTGATCCAGCTACAAACAGACATGGAAAAGACTCTTGATGCTCTGTCCCAGTCTGGGTCTGTATATCGTCAATGTTAGGATAAGAGGAGACACGCTTGGAAGACACACATTTTGCTCACCTCTTGGAAATAGCACAGTAGATTACATAATAACCGATATAGACCCCTTGTCAATTAGAGCATTCACTGTCAAACCGCTAACCTCCCTTTCTGATCACAGCCAAATCACTGTGTTCATCAAAAAGACAGAAATCAACACTATCAGATCACAGACCAGTAAGCTGCTCCACATAAAGAAACCATACAGATGGGCTGAAAACAGTACAGAGGAATTCAAGAAAGCCATTGACAATCACGAAATCCAAAATCTTTTAGATATCTTCCTAGATACCCCTTATATCCTCAGTAAAGAAGGTGTCAATCACGCCGTGGAAAAAGTTAACAACATATTTGAAAACACAGCAGAAAAAGCAGGATTAAAAAGATCAAGATCAAAACCAAAATTTAAGAAAGAAGATACCTGGTTTGATGCAGAATGTCAATCAATGAGGAAAGAACTTTGCAAGTTATCCAATCAGAAACACAGAGATCCAAATAATACATCAATTAGACTTCTATACTGTGAGACACTAAGACTATATAAACACACACTCAGACTAAGAAAGCTCAGTACACCTGTAAGCAACTGACACTGATTGAGGAGTCATTAAACACCAGTAAATTTTGGGACAATTGGAATCGCTTCAAAAAGTAAATCATGAAGAATTAATGATACAAGATGAAGATATCTGGACAAACCATTTCCAAGCTCTATTTAAGAAAGTCCAATCGGATCAAAACACGGACCAATGTAACATAATAAACAAATTAGAAAAATTAGAACTGTCAATCAAGGGATATCAAAACCCATTTGACTCCCCCATGACTGAGCAGGAACTTTTAGACCAAAAATGGCAAGTTGAAGCCCAAAAAAGCAAGTGAACCTGATGGCATTCTAAATGAAATGCTAACATCTATGAATGAAAAGTCTCAATGTGCTACACTTAAGTTATTCAACATAGTTCTGAGTGTGGGTTATTCCCCTGATATCTGGAATCACGGATTAATCACACCAATTTTCAAAAGTGGAGATAAATTTGACCTGTGTGAACAGTAACCTGGGGAAGGTATTCTGTAGTATCATTAACTCTCGGCTAATAAACTTCCTTATGAAACACAATGTCTTGAGTAAAAGCCAGATTGGATTCTTAACAAATTACTGCACTACTGATCATATTTACACCCTACACACCCTAATTGAAAAACATAATCAAAATAAAAACAAATTATTCACTTGTTTTATCGACTTCAAAAAAGCATTTGATTCTAATTGGCATTATGGATTGTTCTACAAATTAATGGAAAGCGGTGTAAGGGAAAAAACATATGATATTAAAAAACAATGTACTCAGGAGCTAAGTGTGGAATCCAAATAGGATCCAAAAGAACTCACTATATCCCTCAGGAGTGCGGAGTGAGACAGGGCTGCCCTTTAAGCCCAACTCTGTTTAACTTGTATATCAATGAGTTGGCAACTATGCTGGAAAACTCATCAGCACCTGGACTCACTCTGCAAGATACTGAGGTCAAATTCCTGCTCTATGCGGACGACCTGATCCTTCTTTCACCATCGGAGGAAGGACTCCAGACTCAATTAGACCTTCAAAAGTTTTGTCAGACCCGGGCCCTGGCAGTTAACATGAGTAAAACTAAAATAATGATACTTCAGAAAAGATCCAGATATCAGCGAAGACAGCACATATTTAGATTAGGACCAAATAAAATTGACCATACATTTAATTATACCTACCTAGGCCTTAGAATCAATTGTAGAGGAACTTTCAACATGGCAGTGAATGAACTAAGAGACAAGGCACGCAGGGCTATACTTGCCATGAAAAGACAAATCCCTTTTGAAATTCCAATTAGAATCTGGTTGAAAATATTCGAATCAGTCATAGAACCAATTGCCCTTTATGGCAGTGAAGTGTGGGGTCCGCTTGCAAGTCAAGAACTAGATAAATGGGAAAAACATCCAACTGAGACCCCACAAACAATGCATGCAGGGCAGAACTAGGCCAATATCCTCTTCTGATTAAAATTAAAAAAAGAGCAATCAAATTCTGGAAACATCTAACATTCAGTGACCCACACTCTTTTCATTATAAAGCCTTGCAATTCCAAGAGTTGAGCAAAGATAAGAACTCTCCTACCAACCTGGTCTTCAGCCATCCTGTTCCGCTAACACATACTAACACTTTAGAGGCACAGGACCAGGTCCAAACTACACAACATATTCGGCTTCAATAAATTCCCTCAAACCTAAAAGACAATTATTATTAATATTGGCAATCTAAAACAAAATCCCAAAGCCAGATGCAATGCTATTTGGCCCTAGACAGAGAGGACACATTAGCAGATTACCTCATTCAAATAAAAGAAACACATTTGAGAAACATACTGACGAAATACAGACTCAGTGAGCATCGCCATAGAAACAGACTCAGTGAGCATCGCCTAGCAACAGAAACAGGCAGACATAGAAAGACCCGGATGCCAAAAGACCAACGTTTCTGTCAACAATGTGAAGACAATGTTGTCGAGACAGAGCTGCACTTTTTAGCTGAATGCAAGACATTCCGGGAAATCCGCCATTACTACTTTCAGAAACGTGAGGAGAGACACCCCAAATTCACTGCCCGGCCAAACCCCAAAAACTGCCCCACATACCAGGTGAACACAGAGACAGCTGTACTGGGGCTGCACAGTATGTTCTAGCCTGCCACCGTCTGAGGGACAGTGAGTGATACCCCGTACTCCAACGGGGAGGACCGGGACAACACACACATACACACACACACACACACACACACACACACACACACACACACACACACACACACACACACACACACACACACACACACACACACACACACACACACATGCAGAGACAGACAAATTCACACATATCCACTCACACAGGATGTTGTTGCCATGGCATAGCTGTGTAAGTTGTTTTACTGCACGTGTTGATGTGTATATGTGTTGTGTATTGGTGCATTCTTATTGTCCTTTATGTGAAAATGCTTTGCAATACAAATGTATATTTGTCATGCTAATAAAAGCACATTTGAATTTGAATTTGAATTTGACAGAGAGAGACAGCTAGATAGAGAGACAGACAGACAGACAGAGAGAGAGAGAGAGACAGTGATATACAACAACTTTATTTGGCCTCTAATTCATCCTGATGGGTTTAACATAAGAGCTGCTGGCCAGCCGGTGGTATTTTGAAGTAATTTGATGAACCCTCACATGATGGACTGAATGAGACGGTTTTTACTGTGTGTGTGTCTTTATTAGGAAATACACCTGACAGGTTAGCAGTATATTCATATTCATATTCATGTTCATATTCATCCTCAGCAGCAGCAGCAGCCTCATCAGGTAATAGTTTGGGTAATGTTGATCGTCTAGCTGCTGATTGTGTCTCCGTGTGTCTCGGCAGGGATTTGTCATGGAACAAACTGTCCTCCCTGGCTCCACACACTTTCTCTGGTCTTCCTGCTCTGCTCAAACTGTGAGTCAACATGACACAAGCTGCAAGTGTGCTTTTCTATGTATATAATTAGACAGTCGTACTGAGCTGTGTGTAGGTCTGTGCAGGTCTCTGGTGCAGGGCATCCTCTATTGGTGTTTGTATGTGTTTGTGTATATTTGTGTTATCTGTGTGAAACTGCAGAGCAGTTTAAACAAGATGGTCACACAGTGCCGTCATGATGACCAACTTCACCCTGAGATAAACCGAGGTCAAGTCTCTCTCTCTCTCTCTCTGTCTCTCTCTCTCTGTCTCTCTCTCTGTCTCTCTGTCTCTGTCTGTCTGTCTGTCTGTCTGTCTGTCTGTCTGTCTGTCTGTCTCTCTCTCTCTCTCGCTCTCTGAATTCAATTCAATTCAGTTCAGTTCATTTCAACAGGGCTTTATTGGCATGACCATATTCTGTTACACAGTATTGCCAAAGCACAAGATGGTACAAAACAGTACAGTACACTTTATAACATACAAACTATATGATGGCTAGTTTGTCTTCTCCTCTCCCAGTAGGATGGCTAATCTGTCTTCTCTCCCAGTAGGATGGCTAGTTTCTCTTCTTCTCTCCCAGTAGGATGGCTAGTTTGTCTTTTCCTCTCCCAGTAGGATGGCCAGTTTGTCTTCTCCTCTCCCAGTAGGGCAGATAGTTTGTCTTCTCCTCTCCCAGTAGGACGGATAGTTTGTCTTCTCCTCTCCCAGTAGGATGGATAGTTTGTCTTCTCCTCTCCCAGTAGGATGACCAGTTTGTCTTCTCCTCTCCCAGTAGGACGGATAGTTTGTCTTCTCCTCTCCCAGTAGGACGGATAGTTTGTCTTCTCCTCTCCCAGTAGGACGGATAGTTTGTCTTCTCCTCTCCCAGTAGGATGGATAGTTTGTCTTCTCCTCTCCCAGTAGGATGGATAGTTTGTCTTCTCCTCTCCCAGTAGGATGGATAGTTTGTCTTCTCCTCTCCCAGTAGGATGGCCAGTTTGTCTTCTCCTCTCCCAGTAGGATGGCCAGTTTGTCTTCTCCTCTCCCAGTAGGATGACCAGTTTGTCTTCTCCTCTCCCAGTAGGACGGATAGTTTGTCTTCTTCTCTCCCAGTCGGATGGCTAGTCGTGTAGGGTGCTGCTGATTGGGCTAGAGTTTATGCCAGTTCGTTGATGTAAATGTTGAACAAAGTTGGACTCAAACAGCATCCCTGTCTCACTCCACACTCCTGGGAGAGGAAACTTCTTCATTTATCACTAATTTTTATTCCGCACTTATTTTCTGTGTACATTGATTTAATGATGTCATAGGTTTTACCCCCTACACCACTTTCAATAACTTTGTAAAACAATCCTTGGTGCCAGATAGAGTCGAAAGCTTTTCTGAAATCAATGAAGCAATCAAAATTTTTGTTTTTATTTTGGGCTACGTGTTTACCAGTTAGGGTGTGCAGGGTGTAAATATGATCAGATGTGTGGTAATTTGGTAAAAATCCAATTTGGCTTCTACTCAAGACATTGTGCTTCGTAAGGAAGTCTAGCAGTCTAGAATTTATTATATTACAAAAAATCTTTCCCAGATTACTGTTCACACAAATGCCTCAGTAATTATTTGGGTCAAATTTATCTCCGTTTTTAAAGATTGTGGTTATTAGTCCTAGAGTCCAGATGTCAGGGAAATAACCTACGCTCAGAACCAAATTAAACAATTTTGAGATGGCCAATTTAAATTCTGAGCTCAGGCATTTTAGCATCTCATTTGCTTTCTTAGTTTTTACTTTTTCGATTTTGTCTTTAAGCTCCTGCTCAGTAATAGGGAAGTCTAGTGGGTTCTGGTTCTCTTTAATGGCCAATTCTAATTCTTCAAGTCTTTTGTTTATATGGCCCTGATTAGGGTTTGTATTTGATTCAACTTTTTTAAAGAGCATTTGGAAGTAATTGGTCCATATTTCTCCATCTTGTATTGCCAATTCTTCTTGTTTGGATTTTTTCAGTTTGTTTCATTATTCCAGAACTGATTTATATTGATTGACTCCTCTATTGGTGTCAGTTGCTTGGAGGTTTACTGTGGGGGGGGTTTTTTGTGCCGAGCATACGTTTGTGTTGTGTTAATGTTTGACAGTAAAGAAGGCGGATGTCTGTATTATTTGGGTCTCTATGTTTCTGTCTGGATAAAGCTCCAAGTTCTTTTCTGATGTTTTTGCAATCTTGGTCAAACCAACTGTCTTCTTTTTTAAGTTTGGTTTTTGGTTTATTCTGTTTCAGTTGTGATTTCTGTGCTGTTTTTATAAAGATGGTATTGATATTTAGTACTGCCAGGTTGACTCCTTCTTTACTGTGAGTATATGTGGTATCCAGAAAGGTGTCTAAAAGTATTTGAATTTCGTGGCTGCCAGTTGCTTTCTGGAAATCTTCAGTACTGTTTTGGGCCCATCTGTATGATCACTCTCTCTCTCTCTGTCTCCAGCGACCTGTCATCCAATCAGCTGTCAACTTTGCCTCTGATTGGTCTAAACAGTTTGTCGCACCTGAGACTGGCAGGGAACACACACCTGATGGAGACCATCCCGAGAGAGAGACTGCCGAGAGTCAGGTACACACACACACACACACACACACACACACACACGCACACACACAGAGTGTTTTTCATAATCACGTTTAGATTTAAATGTGAACCGTGAGGTTTTATCTTCATTTGAGCAGCTGAACAGAAATGAGACTCATGACAACCTGCAGGTCCCTTTAATGTGCTGCCACTGAACACACCGGACACACTGAATGAACACACTGGACACACTGGACACACTGGACCTCCTGAACACAATGGACACACTGGACACACTGGACACACTGGACACACTGAACACACTGGACACAATGGACACAATGGACACAATGACCCTCCTGGACACACTGAACACACTGGACACACAGGACTCACTGAACACACTGGACACATAGGACACACTGAACACACTGGACACACTGAACACACTGAACACACTGAACACACTGGACACAATGGACACACTGAACACACTGGACACACAGGACACACTGAACACACTGGACACACTGGACTCACTGGACACAATGGACACACTGGACACACTGAACACACTGAACACACTGGACACACTGAACACACTGAACACACAGGACACACTGAACACACTGAACACACTAGACACACTGAACACACTGGACACAATGGACACACTGGACACAATGGACACACTGGACACAGTAGACACACTGAACACACTGAACACACTGAACACACTGGACACACAGGACACACTGAACACACTGGACTCACTGAACACACAGGACACACTGGACACACTGGACACACAGGACACACTGGACACACTGGACACACAGGACACACTGAACACACTGGACTCACTGAACACACTGAACACACTGGACACACTGGACACACTGAACACACTGGACACACTGGACACACACTCACCTGGATGTGTGTGTGTGTGTGTGTGTGTATGTGTGTGTGTGTGTGTGCCCGCGTGCTTGTGTGTGCGTGTGTGCAGGGTAATGGAGCTTCCCTATGCCTTCCAGTGTTGTGCTTTCATCTCCTGTGAGAGAGGAGGAGCTCCTGGCTCCTCTTGGGAGAGACAGGAGGCGCCCAGAGGACATGACTCCACCAGGAGCCACGCCCTCCTCTCCTTCCATGGTGGGTTTGTTTACTTTGTGTTGTCATAACGTTGAATGTTGTCGTCATAACAACACAAAGTGTGTCCGCCCATCTTGCTGTCAGTCAACATGAAACTCACTGTTGTCTTGATTCTCTTGACTCTGACCTTTGACCTTCCCATCATTGATTTTTCTGTCATTGGTGTGTGATGGGGCGATGTCGGACCTGCTGAGTTCTAAATAAGAGGGTCAGACAAACAAGTCTTCCTCCTGGAATCATCATCATCATCATGCCCTCGTCTTTGGCAAATTTGAGTTTCCTTTTTAACGAATGAATATTTTCAGTTTTGAAGCTTCTTCAGACTGTCTGCTCTCTGACAGTCTGAACAGTGAACCAATAGAACATCATCACCAGCAGGTCAGAGGTCACAGGTCACCCAGCTGGTCAATGTTGATGTTTACCATTGATTTTTATTGTAGATTAATAATGTGTATAGTTGATATTCACTGTTGATGTGTACAGCTGGTGTTTCCTATGGATGTTTAGTGTCGATGTTTATCATTTGTCCAGCAGATCAGGAGTGGGAGGAGTTTCTGATGGAGTCTGAAGATGAACCCAAAAGCCATTACACTGTCCAATGTAGCCCTGCACCAGGTACACACACACCACACCAGGAGCAGTATGAATCAGTTTGTATTTTCAATTGAAATATTAACCCCACCAATGCTCCCTCAGGGCCGCTCCGCCCCTGTCTCCACCTTTTCGGCAGTTGGCTGATCCGTGGGGGTGTGTGGCTTATTGCCGTGCTGTCACTGGCCAGCAACGGCCTGGTCATGTTGTCCATCTTCTTGTCCCCAACTTCCTGGTTGACGCCTACCAAGCTGCTGATTGGCCTGCTGGCCCTGGTGAATGGCCTGATGGGAGTTTGGAGCAGCTGGCTGGCAGCAGTGGACGGTTGGACCTTCGGAGGGTTCTGGAGGTACGAGGCTAGAATCAGACAGGAAGTGGAGTGCCAACCTGCGGAAGAAAAGTGTTAATTACACTATTTTACCACCATCTAGAGCGGGGTTCCCCAATTAGTTTTCCCCAAGGGCCAAATCATATCATGCATGCCAAGCCAAGCGCCAAATCATGTCATGCATGCCAAGCCAAGGGCCAAATCATGTCATGCATGCCAAGCCAAGGGCCAAATCATGTCATGCATGCCAAGCCAAGGGCCAAATCATGTCATGCATGCCAAGCCAAGGGCCAAATCTTGTCATGCATGCCAAGCCAAGGGCCAAATCTTGTCATGCATGCCAAGCCAAGGGCCAAATCATGTCATGCATGCCAAGCCAAGGGCCAAATCATGTCATGCATGCCAAGCCAAGGGCCAAATCATGTCATGCATGCCAAGCCAAGGGCCAAATCATGTCCGGGTTTTTTTCCATTGTGCCAGTAAAAGTTGTTTTATGTGCAGATGTTGTTGCTCCTGCTATTACAATTATTATTATTATTATTATTGTTATCATTATTGTTGTTATTATTATTAGTAGCAGTAGTAGAAGTAGTAGTAGTGGTAGGAATAGTGGTAGTAGTAGTAGTATTTATAGTAGTAGTAGTAATTTAGGCCTGGGATTCTCAAAGCCTGTGTTGAAAGTTGCACAAGGAAAAAAAATGTACTCTTGAAACAAAATAAGTCCAAAACCAACCATTTATTTATGGACAAATGGACAAAAATAAATGGATGTTCATTCACCATCAGTGAGAGAAGTGAGAGTGATGGAGTGAGACAATCTCTCTGATGTTGGGCCTGTATTCTGTTGTGGCAAGCCTGAGGCACTGGCCAAGATGTGCACTGGAGAGTCTGTTTCTTTCCTGATTCTTGATCGAGTTCGTTGAAGAAAACCTTGACTCACATATGTATGTAGGTGGAGGGGAACATTGTGAGTAGGAGAATTTTAACAGCGCTCTTGTTTTTGAATCGAGCTTGGAGAACTATGTTGACCCAAAAGTCATTCACCCCAACGTCCTTGTTGTACTTTGAGCAAATCAGATGTTCCCATCTCCAAGACCTTCATCTGAAGCGTTGTCTCATCTATGGAAGGTACCAGGCTTTTGGCCTCTGCAGTCCACTGGCCATCAGCCAAAATGGAGAACAACTATCTCAGGAAGAGGGGGATGTCACCTGAGATTATAGGAGAACTTTCAAATTGTTCTTGAAGTTTTCTGCCAGGCTCATGACGAAATCCTTCATCGCTGCATCCTCCTGCATTTCGTTCTTCTCGTAGTGCTCCTGCAGATGTGGAAAGTGTAACTTTCTCCTGTGAATGTCTCTCTCCAAAAGGTTCAGCTTTGACCGGAAAGCTTCAGCCGCCTTATACATGTCTGCAACAGTGTGGCTTCTTGCCTTGTAATTACAGATTAAGGTGATTTAAATGAGAAATGATGTCACACAAAAAAATAACACATGCCGTCACCTTGTTGTTACTAAAAACCTCTGATATTCTTGGGCGTTTTGGCTCTGCAGTCTGGATAAAGATGACACAGCTCATCGTGCAGGTTGCACACCCTCTCCAACACACAGCCTTTGTTCAGCCAGTGAACA
This sequence comes from Lampris incognitus, assembly GCF_029633865.1. Lineage (NCBI taxonomy): Eukaryota > Metazoa > Chordata > Actinopteri > Lampriformes > Lampridae > Lampris > Lampris incognitus. The sequence continues at coordinate 2,091,005 of NC_079213.1, read as the reverse complement.
TCATTATGCAGCAAAAGATCCTTGTGTTCCACTGACGTTTCCTCCAGCAATGACCCGAAAAGGCGAGGGTGCAGACTAGGACTCTCACAAACAAAATTTACCAGTCTCGTCACAGTAATATTAATGATTATAATATAATCGTTACATTTATACAGCGCTTTTCTAGACACCCAAAACGCTTCACATTGAAGGAGGTAACGCACTTCAACCACCACTGATGTGTAGCACCACCTGGGTGGTGCACAGCAGCCCTTTTGCGCCAGAACGCTCACCACACATCAGCTTGAGGTGGAGGAATCATTGAGCCAATTACATGGGGGGATGGTCAGGTGGCCAGATGGAGAGAGCCAGGTTGGGAATGTTGCCAGGACACCGGGGACCTCCTACTCTTTGTGATAAGTGCCATGGGATCTTTAATGGCCACAGTGAGTCAGGACCTCGGTTTAACGTCTCATCGGAAGGACGGCACCTCCTACAGCACAGTGTCCCCGTCACTGTACTGGAGCACTGGGATTTGATATTTGTTGTTTTTATTAGGACCAGATGGAAGACTGCCCCCTACTGGCCCACCAACACCGCTTCCAGCAGCAACTCAGTTTTCCCAGGAGGTCTCCCATCCAAGTACTAGCCAAGCCCATACCTGCTTAGAATCAGAATCAGAATACTCTATTCCTCCCCAAGGGGAAATTGGGTTCTATTGCAGACACTCACACTCTAATAACTAAAAACTCACAAGATGCAAGATAAGAAAATAGAAAACAAACTGATCAGTCCAGTCAGATCTGAACTGACGGTTTTCCTGGTCGACTTTCCACTTTTTCGTGCAGGCCGTGTTCTTGGTTTAGGACAGTTATTGATTATCTGTGACTTAGCTGCTGAGCGGCTCTGTCTGGTCAAGGATGGTAGAGAGTGCAGAGTACGTCTTACGTCTACACGCACGCTACAGCATAGGTCAGGGGTGGCTAACCATGTGCCATGGAGAGCCATGTGTATGCGGGTTTTCATGCCAGCCGGACTCCACACCAGGTGATTTCACTGATTAGCAGCCCTTAAACCAAAGAGGAAGAATGTATCAGTGAAACCACCTGGTGTGGAGTCGGGTTGGAATGAAAACCTGCAGACACAGGGCTCTCCACGGCACATGGTTAGCCACCCCTGATGTACGATGTGGGGTGAGGTCAAAATAAAGTAGAGCAGCACACACTTTATTTTACATGTTATGACAGGTGCGGTAGTGCCGATGGGTTGGTATGGCCCAGACATTCTGCTCTCGCGGGCTGGACCTGGCCCACGGGCCACTTATTGGAGTTCAGGGATCTAGAGCATCCAGAGGAGCTCTGCTTTCATTAATACATACTGAATAAAATCAGAGCACTGGGCTCTGACCTTTGACCTCCCAAATAAATGTGTGTGTGTGTGTGTGTGTTCAGGTATGGCGTGGGCTGGGAGAACAGCTTCCTGTGCCACCTCAGTGGCTTCCTGTGTGTGTTCTCCTCACAGACCAGCCTCTTCCTGTTAACCCTGGCGGTGCTAGAGCGAAGCCTGGCTGCTCCACGACATCACAGAAAAAAACACAGAGACACAGGTGAGACTGGACCACACACGGTAACACACACTGACAAAACACACACACACACACACACACACACACACACACACACACACACACACACACAAATGACTGTCTAACTCGGCTTCTTTACCTTTCTCTCTCTCTCTCTAGTCCATTCCTCGCAGACAGTCACGATGCGTCTGTCTGTCTTTCTGTGTTTCCTGTTGGGTTTAGCTGTAACGCTGCCCCACCTGCTGGCGGAACATGGTGCTACAGCTCTCTGTCTGCCCCTCCCCTCCTCCTCCCTGGCGTTCTGCATCTCCTTGGTTCTCCTCGACTCTCTCTGTTTCCTCCTCATGACCGCGGCATACGCACGCTTGTACTGCCACGCCGAGAAAGGCTCCACTCCCCACAGGGAGGAAGAGGAGGAGGAGGAGGCGGTGCTGACGCGTCATGTGGCCTGGCTGCTCTTCTCCGACTGTGTCCTGTACCTCCTCGTGGCGTTCCTCCTTTTCTCCTCCCCGCTGCGCCTCCCGGCAGGTGGCCCAGATATTCTGAAGGGAGTGCTGCTGCTCCTGGTTCCACTGCCGGCCTGCGTCAACCCGCTGCTCTACCTCCTCTTCACCCCGCTCGCCCGCGATGCACTCATCAAACGTCCCTGCAAGCTGCCGGTAGGGGCGGGGCGGGCGGGGCCGGTGCCAGCCGCATTGGATTCGTTGTGCGATGAAGACGCAGAGAAGCAGTCATGTGACTCCACGCAGGCGCTGGTCACTGTTGGACACGATGAAGAGGAGGAGTGGAGGAGGAGAGGAGAAGGAATCGAGGATGAGTGGAGGAGGAGAGAAGGAGGCGTGGAGGAGGAGTGGAGGAGGGGGGAGAAACGACGGCCAGACTAGACACACACACACACACACACACACACACACACACACACACACACACACACACACAACGTTTTACTGTGAAACACTTAAAATTGTTGTTCTGTAAATATATGATGTCATCGGTTACCTTTTACCTGCTGTCTTTTTTTCTTTGCTGTCAAGAATGACAGTGAAGATGATGATGATCATGATGATGATGTGTGTGTGTGTGTGTGTGTGTGTGTGTGGATATGTATAAAGTGTGAGAGTCTTACCTTTTGTAGACTGACAGAAATGTGTTTTGTTACATAACATTTGTAACGAATGCTAATGCTAGCTCTATAGAGTCCTCCCTACTGTGAAGAGTTCATAACATGAGCTATTTTTTTAATTTTCAAAGAAATCCAAAATCAAATATTAAAGTATAACATTTTTATCTATTGCTGTGAATTTGTTACCAAAACACATAAACTCGGCGTGTTTGTGTAAACACTGTAAGTGCTGATGTGAAAGCTCATGTAAACCAGAAGTGTGATGACCTCGGATGAGTAGACTTGCTAGCCTTTGGCTAACAGGTCGGACCCTATAGCTGACTGGTTAATGTAGTCGCCCGTGGTGCAAGAGACCCAGGTTCACATCCCGGCTGCGGCGGTTCCCGGCTGCCCCCTGAATTCGCTACATTGGTATCAGAAGTAGGGTAATTAACCGTATCTGGATGTAATTTACCTGTATGGCTGTGAGAGCAACCCACACTGAGGCCCTCAAATCTATGGGTACATCCACACTGAGGCCCTCAAATCTATGGGTACATCCACACTGAGGCCCTCAAATCTATGGGTACATCCACAATGAGGTCCTCAAATCTCTGGATACATCCACACTGAGGCCCTCAAATCTATGGGTACATCCACACTGAGGTCACCAAATCTCTGGATACATCCACACTGAGGTCATCAAATCTCTGGATACATCCACACTGAGGCCCTCAAATCTCTGGATACATCCACACTGAGGCCCTCAAATCTATGGGTACATCCACACTGAGGTCACCAAATCTCTGGATACATCCACACTGAGGCCCTCAAATCTCTGGATACATCCACAATGAGGTCCTCAAATCTCTGGATACATCCACAATGAGGTCATCAAATCTCTGGATACATCCACAATGAGGTCCTCAAATCTCTGGATACATCCACACTGAGGCCCTCAAATCTATGGGTACATCCACACTGAGGTCACCAAATCTCTGGATACATCCACACTGAGGCCCTCAAATCTCTGGATACATCCACAATGAGGTCCTCAAATCTCTGGATACATCCACACTGAGGCCCTCAAATCTATGGGTACATCCACACTGAGGTCACCAAATCTCTGGATACATCCACACTGAGGTCATCAAATCTCTGAATACATCCACAATGAGGTCCTCAAATCTCTGGATACATCCACACTGAGGCCCTCAAATCTATGGGTACATCCACACTGAGGCCCTCAAATCTCTGGATACATCCACAATGAGGTCCTCAAATCTCTGGATACATCCACAATGAGGTCCTCAAATCTCTGGACACATCCACAATGAGGTCATCAAATCTCTGGATACATCCACACTGATGTCATCAAACCTTTGGGTACATCCACACTGAGGTGATCAAATCTCTGGATACATCCACACTGAAGTCATCAAATCTCTGGGTACATCCACACTGAGGTGATCAAATCTCTGGATACATCTACACTGAAGTCCTCAAATCTCTGGATACATCCACACTGAGGCCCTCAAACCTCTGGGTACATCCACACTGAGGCCCTCAAATCTCTGGATACATCCACACTGAGGTCACCAAATCTCTGGATACCTCCACACTGAGGTCATCAAATCTCTGGACACATCCACACTGAGGTCATCAAATCTCTGGATACATCCACACTGAGGTCACCAAAGCTCTGGATACCTCCACACTGAGGTCATCAAATCTCTGGATACCTCCACACTGAGGTCACCAAAGCTCTGGATACCTCCACACTGAGGACACCTAAGCTCTGGATACCTCCACACTGAGGTCACCAAAGCTCTGGATACCTCCACACTGAAGTCATCAAATCTCTGGATACCTCCACAATGAGGTCATCAAATCTCTGCATACATCCACACTGAGGTCACCAAAGCTCTGGATACCTCCACACTGAGGTCACCAAACCTCTTGATACATCCACACTGAGGTCACCAAAGCTCTGGATACCTCCACATTGAGGTCACCAAAGCTCTGGATACCTCCACACTGAGGTCACCAAAGCTCTGGATACCTCTACACTGAAGTCATCAAATCTCTGGATACCTCCACACTGAGGTCACCAAAGCTCTGGATACCTCCACACTGAGGTCACCAAAGCTCTGGATACCTCCACATTGAGGTCACCAAAGCTCTGGATACATCAAGTTTCATTAATGGTCTCTGGCATTTTCTTGCTATAAGAGGTCCCGTGAAGCACATCCGTTCAGACAGAGAAAAAGACGTTGTCAGCGCGTCTGCTGAACTCAAGATCCCGTCTAACATTGATGCAACTTCTGTCAAGCGGGAGCTTGCAGAAAACCGCTGTTCCTGGCTCTTCCAGCCTCTTCCATTCTCCTCATGCTTCTCACATGGGCGGTTCATGGGAGAGGATGATAGGAGTAGCTAGGAGAACTCTCGATTCAATGTTTCTCCAGTTTGGCCCCGCAAAGCTAACACTGTGAATGAGGACATTCGAGTAATTTGAGAATTTTGTTTTTGTTTGTAGTTTCACGACTTCCAGCACTATTAAACCTGTGGACAACACTAACCGTCTTCAGAGTTGTAATGTAAAGAAGGTGTTGACCCCCCACTGGGTGGGTTAAGCCCGCTGAGGCAAATTTGTAATTTGTGATATTGGGCTATACAAATAAAACTGATTCGATTTGATATGACATGTGCTGCCAGCGCCCTTGCTCAGTAGCGAGAAGAGGGAAAGACAGTACAAGGAGGTATAAAGTTTGTTAAGTTGCCCGCTAATATATTGAGCTTATTCATGTGTTTTGCAGTAATATGGTCAAGGCTAAATGTGTGTATTCTCTTTAAGTATTTTTTGTGTTGAAAGGAATGGTACATGAAGTTAAATATGATTATTCATAGCGTTCTGGTAGAAATTGTCAAAGGTCAAAGGTTAAAAAGGGTGTAAATTCACGATTTTAATATAAAAAAATTAAAACTGTAAAAAACTAATTTAACATTAAAAAGATAATTCTATTTTTGATGATATTCAATATTGTAAGGCTACATTTTTCTGCGATTTTGACATAATGTTAAAGATGGTCAGGATTTTCTTTATTTTTTGTTGCTCTTACGGTGTGTTCACCATGCAGAAAGGGACAAGGAAAGAAAAGGACATTGTTTAATGCAAATACATTTCTGTAAACCACCAGTGAAAGAGTCAACCATCATTCAGCCGGGAGTGCTACAGTGATGGACAGGTTGACGGACGAGATCAGGCAGGAGTCTCTCTCTGAGGAGAGCCTGGAGAGGTGGAGGTATGCACTGGAGAGAATAGGAATGAAAGTCAGTAGCAGCAAGACGGAATACCTATGCGTGAATGAGAGGGAGGACAGTGGAATGGTGAGGATGCAAGGAGTGGAGGTGACGAAGGCATTTGAGTTTAAATACTTGGGGCCAACTGTCCAAAGTAACGGGGAGTGCAGGAGAGAGGTGAAGAAGGGAGTGCAGGCAGGGTGGAGTGGGTGGAGAAGAGTGTCAGGAGTGATGTGTGACAGAAGGGTACCAGCAAGAGTTAAAGGGAAGGTTTACAGGATGGTGGTGAGACCAGCTATGTTGTATGGTTTGGAGACAGTGGCCCTGATGAAAAGACAGGAGGTGGAGCTGGAGGTGGCAGAGATGAAGATGATAAGATTTTCACTGGGAGTGATGAAGAAGGACAAGATTAGGAAGGAGTATATTAGAGGGACGGCTCAGGTTGGACGGTTTGGAGACAAAGCAAGAGAGACAAGATGGAGATGGTTTGGTCATGTGTGGAGGAGAGATGCTGAGTATACTGGGAGAAGGATGCTGAATATGGAGCTGCCAGGGAAGAGGAGAAGAGGAAGGCCAAAGAGGAGGTTTATGGATGTGGTGAGGGAGGACATGCAGGTGGCTGGTATGACAGAGGAAGATGCAGAGGACAGGAAGAGATGGAGACGGATGATCCGCTGTGGCGCCCCCTAACGGGAGCAGCCGAAAGTAGTAGTAGTAGTATCAGTAGTAGTAGTAGTGGTATTAGTATCAGTAGTAGTAGTAGTAGTGGTAGTAGTATCAGTAGTAGTAGTAGTAGTAGTGGTATTAGTATCAGTAGTAGTAGTGGTAGTAGTATCAGTAGTAGTGGTATTAGTATCAGTAGTAGTATCAGTAGTAGTAGTAGGAGTAGAAGTAGTAGTGGTATTAGTATCAGTAGTAGTAGTGGTATTAGTATCAGTAGTAGTAGTAGTGGTATTAGTATCAGTAGTAGTGGTAGTAGTATCAGTAGTAGTAGTAGTGGTATTAGTATCAGTAGTGGTAGTAGTATCAGTAGTAGTGGTAGTAGTATCAGTAGTAGTAGTAGTGGTAGTAGTATCAGTAATAGTAGTAGTGGTATTAGTATCAGTAGTAGTGGTATTAGTATCAGTAGTAGCAGTAGTGGTAGCAGTATCAGTAGTCATAGTAGGAGTAGTAGTAGTAGTGGTATTAGTATCAGTAGTAGTAGTGGTAGTAGTATCAGTAGTAGTAGTATTAGTATCAGTAGTAGTAGTAGGAGTAGTAGTAGTGGTAGTAGTATCAGTAACAGTAGTAGTGGTAGTAGTATCAGTAGTAGTAGTGGTATTAGTATCAGTAGTAGTAGTAGGAGTAGTAGTAGTGGTAGTAGTATCAGTAGTAGTAGTAGTAGTAGTAGACTTAATAGGGAAACATCCATCAGATTTATGTCAGGAATCAGCAAGTATTCGTCCATCCATCATCCAAGCCGCTTATCCTGCTGTCAGGGTCACACGCCACGTCCCCCCGGCGAAACCCCCCACCGTCGGGTGAAAAGAAGCGGCCGGCAACTCCGCATGTGGCAGTCTGCAATTATGAACATTTATTTGTCGTTTCCCCAGCCCACAGCAGTGCAACACAAAGACAACAACACACCCAAACTACAAGAGGACACATATCCAACATATCCACAAACAAACAAACAAACAAACAAACAAACAAACATCACTGTCCAAGACAGGACTGCGGGACCTGCCGAGCTGCACGGGCTAGCAGTTAGCTTAGCCTGCCCCGCTTCCGCGTCCTGTCACACCGCCCTCGTCGTTTCCTCCTCGGGCGCAGCTCCAGGCAGGGCCGTGGTCCCTGGGCCCACAAGGTGCGGCAGACCAGCCTCCCCCAGCCGATCCAGCGCCAGCTCTCCCAGCCACCGAACCAAGACGCAACGTGGACAAAGACACGGTAAGGACGGTGCTGGGTGAGGCTGCGGCAAACGTGAATTCGCACCGCCATCTTCCCCACCGGAAGCGAAGCAGGCCCCCGCCCCGCCCCCCCGGAAGCTCTTTTATTTCCCTACTTAGCTTCCTGTCCCCGTCGACAGAGGACAGGAAGCTAGCGAGGGGTCTGCTTGGTGATTGGATGTGAATGTGACTTCGGAGAAGAAACGGTTGGCCATGTTACCTGTCTCTGCCAGAAGTACTAAAACACAGAGAAAAGGTAAAGAAGAGACTAAAGAAACGTGGGGCGTGAGTATTGAATCTCGAGTTCTGATTTAGCACCGAGCAAGGAAAATATAAAGCCGTGTTTGAGTTTTTAGTAGAAACTGGGTTAATGAATCCGGCCCACACTCCAGCATAGTAGATGGCAGTAATGCACCGTAAACGTTATTTGTCCCCGCAAAGAAGAAGAAGGAAAAGAAGAAGAAGAAGAAGAAGAAGAAGAAGAAGAAGAAGAAGAAGAAGAAGAAGAACCAAGGCCACTTAGAGCAATTATTCGTTCAGACTCAAGTTCATCACTAGCCAGTTTACAATACAGTCGTTCAGACAGCACACCGCACATTTGAATAGAGGTACAACAAACATGATGTAGAATTCAAATGATGGGTCTTACAGCATCATTTCCCTGGGTACCGGCACACATTGGCATTGGGGGAAATGTTAGCAGATAAGGTTGCAAAGAAGGCTACAAAGCATGATCACATTGGTTTGGTAGTTACTTTAAGCAAGACAGAAATAAAGAGCATGATTAAGCACAGACTGAAGGAAAGGTGGCAGAAGCAATGGGAGGAAGAGAGGAAAGGCCGATGGTTTTACACAGTTCAACAGAAAGTGGGAGAAATGAGGTGTGCAGGAAGGAACAGCAGAGATGAGACAATCATTTCAAGACTCAGAGTTGGACACACTGGACTAAACAGTACACTTTTCACAACAGGCAGACACAATCCAGCCAGATGTGACTACTGTGGGCCAGAAGAAACGATAGAGCGTGTTATGATACTGTCAGAAATAGGAGGCAGAGAGAAGGCGCCTGACTCAAAACCTCAGGAAAATAGAAGTACTATTTGATTTAGTAGATATTCTACAGAAGAATTCAACTGAGTTCTGTAAAATATTGTTTCAGTTTCTTAGAGTAACTAATGTAATTAAGATTTGAGTTTGGTTTTTTTTGGGGGGGGGGGTAGTGTAAGTAATAGACGTTCTGATCCACACTCCAAGCCAGCTGGTGTCGGTAATGTGCCAATTCGTTGTTTGCCAACCGCCAATAAACACCAAGTGGACTATGAAGAAGAAGAAGAAGAAGAAGAAGAAGCGGCAGGAGGAAGTGCGTCCTCTTCTAGTCAGCCCCTCTCAGCGCCTGCGCGGCTTCTCTGACCGAAAAGAAATCATGGTAGGTCTTTATTGTTACTACCTTGTGCTTTAGCGCAGCAGTTATCCCGAGAGCAGCGTGCCGTTCCGGCACGAAGCCGCGGCGAGGTGGATAATACCTTTCTACATGTAAAGATGGCGTGTTGTCTGTCGCCTTCGTGTAGCCACCGATGCTAACCGGCGAGGACGCACATGGGCGTCCCCCGTCCGGCTAGCGGGGTTAGCGGAGCTAGCGGCCGCGGAGCTCCAGGCCAGGCAGGCTAAATAAACGCCTGGGTTCAGACGACTTCCCCGCCGCACAGCCTCGCAGCTTTTTGCCTTTTCTCAGTTTTCCTTTCAATTGTTACTCGGCCTAGTTCAGTGTTCCTTGTACATAATTAGCCGCCAGTCGCACGGTTTAAGAGGCGTGCTAGCGTCCCAGCTTAGCTAGGCGGTGGTTTGGGGTGGAGCAGGGGATGCGGGCTTCTTCCTGCAGAGAACACCAGTTTATTCAGAATGAAATGGGAAGCTGCTAAATGTGGTGTTGCTGCTGCGGAGCGGCTACTTTGCCGAGTTAAAATTGTCCATCTGATCCGTTCAGCCGGTTCGGGTTTGAGATTTCGTTCGAAACTTCTAGAGGTTTCTAGGAGGACCGAGGCGGAGCTCTGGGGACGGCGTGCGGGGAAGTAAACCTCAGATGTGTGACGTCAGTGTTTGACGCGCAGTAAACCAGAGGATAGACATGTCTTGATACTTCATAACCCAGGTGAGAACCTCAGAGAGGCTTGAACCAGTTCATCTTGAGTCCAGATGAGCTGGTTCAACCTTCTCTGACAGAGGATGGACATGTCTTGATACTTCATAACCCAGGTGAGAACCTCAGAGAGGCTTGAACCAGTTCATCTTGAGTCCAGATGAGCTGGTTCAACCTTCTCTGATAGAGGATAGACATGTCTTGATACTTCATAACCCAGGTGAGAACCTCAGAGAGGCTTGAACCAGTTCATCTTGAGTCCAGATGAGCTGGTTCAACCTTCTCTGACAGAGGATGGACATGTCTTGATACTTCATAACCCAGGTGAGAACCTCAGAGAGGCTTGAACCAGTTCATCTTGAGTCCAGATGAGCTGATTCAACCTTCTCTGATAGAGGATAGACATGTCTTAATACTTCATAACCCAGGTGAGAACCTCAGAGAGGCTTGAACCAGTTCATCTTGAGTCCAGATCAGCTGATTCAACCTTCTCTGATAGAGGATAGACATGTCTTGATACTTCATAACCCAGGTGAGAACCTCAGAGAGGCTTGAACCAGTTCATCTTAAATCCAGATGAGCTGATTCAACCTTCTCTGACAGAGGATAGACATGTCTTGATACTTCATAACCCAGGTGAGAACCTCAGAGAATAGACATGTCTTGATGCTCAATAATCCAGGTAAGAACCTCAGAGAGGGTTGAATAAGTTCATCTGCAGTCCAGATGAACTGATTCAACCTTCTCTGACAGAGAATAGACATGTCTTGTTGCTCAATAATCCAGGTAAGAACCTCAGAGAGGGTTGAATCAGTTCATCTGCAGTCCAGATGAACTGATTCAACCTTCTCTGACAGAGGATAGACATGTCTTGTTGCTCAATAATCCAGGTAAGAACCTCAGAGAGGGTTGAATCAGTTCATCTGGACTGGACTGGTTCAACCCTGTCTGACAGAGGATAGGAAACTAATGGGGGTCTGATTGGTGATTTGATGTGAATTGTTTGAAACTAAAGTCAGAGGGCACTCTGGCAGGGGTCGTGTTGTATGGTGATTTTAATTGATATTAAACATAACAGTGCTATGAAATAAAATAACATTTGGTTTGCGTGCTCGTTGTCGTCACTGATAAAGATAATAAAAGTGATACCTGATGAAATCTTTGTCCAAATTCTTTGTCAGGCTGTAGTTCTGCGTCATTACAAGTCTGGAAAGTTACGATACGAAATACTTTATTAATCCCCTGGGGGGAACTGAGTGCCACCATACATACAGGAAAGACAGCAGGTAGGAATCGGGCATAAATTAAGCACAGAACCAGTTTCTCCCTAAAGTGATAACGGTAAGAAAGTAAATGTTATCGACAGTCATGTCAGATTAAACACACCGGGTTTTCTTGGAGAGACACTATCTCAAAGACACGAGACATTATTGGTCTTGGAAATTAATCATTTTATTATATTGTATGATCTAAATATCTAATTTGTTAGAAACCATTAATATGTCCTGTCTGTTCTGTTGTTCCCCCCTTCAGTCAGTGTCCCGGTGGATATAACTTCATATGCATCTTAAATTCTGCTACTCTTGTTTAATAAGACAACACATGTCAGAAACCCTGAAAAGGCCGGGGTAGTTTGATGTGTTTCTCATTAAAAAATTTTGTCTGATCGGTGAAGAAACATGAGCGTTTGGTTCCACGCTGTTTATACTGCGCACACAACCCATGTGGTCAGTTCATACTGCACACACAACCCATGTGGTCAGTTCCTACTGCACACACAACCCATGTGGTCAGTTCCTACTGCACACACAACCCATGTGGTCAGTTCCTACTGCACACACAACCCATCTGGTCAGGTTATACTGCACACACAACCCATGTGGTCAGTTTACCCTGCACATACAACCCATGTGGTCAGTTTATACTGCACACACAACCCATGTGGTCAGTTCCTACTGCACACACAACCCATGTGGTCAGGTTATACTGCACACAAAACCCATGTGGTCAGTTTACCCTGCACATACAACCCATGGTGTCAGGTTATACTGCACACGAAACCCATGTGGTCAGTTCATACTGCGCACACAACCCATGTGGTCAGTTTGTCCTGCACACACAACGCATGTGGTCAGGTTATACTGCACACACAAACCAAGTGGTTAGTTTATACTGTACACACAACCCAAGTGGTCAGGATGGACTGAATGATAGATTATTAACTGGATTGTCTATCTTGTAGGCGTCCTTATCAATGGCCCCAGTCAACATCTTCAAACAAGGAGCAGACGAGGAAAAGGCGGAAACAGCTCGACTGGTATGTTTGTGTCTGTGTGTTTATGTGATCAGCAGTATAAGACAATTGAAATGCATACAACACTTGTAATGATTATTATTATTACTTCACGTTGGACATTTGATAGACTGTCAGTTGTGTTTTTAGAGTTGAGAGAAAGTTTGTGTGTGTGTGTGTTATGAAGAGATGAACTACTGCCAAAACTTTGAGATTTACGTTTTAAACTCTACATTGTTTACATTTCAACTTTCAATAGCGCGTGATGAAAACCTAACTTAGTTAACTCTGTGTGTGTGTGTGTGTGCGTGCGTGCGTGTGCGTGCGTGCGTTCTTCCAGTCATCCTTTGTGGGAGCCATTGCCATCGGTGACCTGGTGAAAAGTACTCTGGGACCAAAGGGAATGGTACGTCAGTGTGCCTAAAACGGGAAGTGCTGGATGGGTTGTCAGAGCAGCATCGGTGTCTCTGCGGGGGGAGAAAGCAGTGTGACTGGATGAGATCAGAATTAATTTATTGTCATCTCATTCATGTACTTTCATACACAAAAGAGACGAAATTTTTTTCTCCCAGCCCACAGCAGTGCAACACAAAAAACACATATCCAAAAGAAAACGACACCACCAAAAACATACAAAAACGGAGAGAATAGCAAAAAATAAAATTAAAAACAAAACAGTCAACAACACATTTCATGAATAATTTAACATGTAATAATATATATGTGATATAATAATATAACATGAGATAAGCCTCATTTCAGTGCCTGCTGTCGTGTAAAACTTGACCGAGTCTCTCCCAGACACATTTAATGTCTTAGGGTGGGCTTGGACCTACCACAGCACAAGCCATTGGGTTTACAGTGGGTTTGGATGGATGTAATAAAGGCTTGGTTGGTTCATGTATACAGCAGGCTGAGTCTTTCCAACCTCAGCCTTGGAGACTAACCTCTGTCATTTCTCCTCTCAGGATAAGATCTTGCTGGGTGGAGGGAAAGAAGGCTCAGTGACGGTAACCAATGACGGGGCCACAATCCTTAAAGCCATTGGTGTGGACAACCCAGCTGCCAAGGTCCTAGTCGGTGAGTGTGTACCACAGGGTACACCAATTAGTGGACCGCAGTCTTGGTACAGACTGAGCAATAGCTGTATCTGGACTGCGACCCATTTCTGATAAATGATTGAGAAATTTATAACATTGTTAAGCGGAGCAGGGAGCCCCCAGACCAACCACATGATCACATGTAGTTAGGTATTTAAATCACATGACTAATGCATCTCAGCCAATCAGTGACTTCTCTGACAGTCATTGATAGAAAGAGGGAAGCAATAGAAACGAATATCGACGTGAGAGAAGCAAGGAAGGAATGGGAAAAGCAGACAGAAAATTGTTCAAGAGTGAATCCAGTCATTTAAGAATGAGTCCAAGTTCATCGGACTCATCCAAGATGCTGATGAGTCTGCATATCGGCGGGAGGCTGAGCAGCTGGTGCTCTGGTGTAGTCAGAACAACTGGGAGCTGAACTTGCTCAAGGCTGTGGAGATGACAGTGGACTTCAGGAGACACCCCTCAGTACCTTCACAATATTCAGGAGCCCTGTGTCAAACGTGCAGACCTTCAAGTTTCTGGGAACTACCATTTTCAAAGTCCTGAAGTGGGAGACCAGCATTAACTCCATCCTCAAAAAGGCCCAGCAGAGTATATACTTTCTGTGGCAGCTGAGGAAGTTTGGTCTGCTGTGGGAACTGTTGAGCCAGTTCTACACCGCAGTCATCGAATCTGTCCTGTGCACGGCCACCCGGGTCTGGTTCAGAGCAGCAACATAGCAGGATAGGAACAGACTGCAGCCAACAGTAAACATACAAACTTGGGCCCCGGTATGGCGATCGCTCCGCCACAATTTTTTCCCATTCATTAACGGCCCGCAACGTGCAAACGAATATTGACTGGAAGTTGCGTGGGTTGTGGGTATAAATGAAAAGCCATCGACTGACAGGGGGCTTGTTAGGTTGCATGGGCATATGCTGGACTGCCACATGGACCTGACTGATCTCCAGGCAGATCCTGTACTCAGAGTATTTTGTAGTAACTGACCCTGCCACTGTGATGTGATGGCCTGGCGGCCTGTCCAGGTTGTCTCCCCGCCTGCTGCCCAATAACTGCTGGGATAGGCTCCAGCATCCCTGCGACCCTGAGAGAAGGATAAGCGGTTTGGATAATGGATGGATGGATGACTCTGTCACTGTCAGGCTAGAGACTGTCTGAGACTCCTGGTTGCACAGACAGTTGTGAGTCAGTGTTCTCATCTATTAAAACAAAATATCATTCCAGACTCACCAGTGAGCACACCTGCATTAGTCCATGAGAACATCACTGACTCCATTCCAGCAAAACACAATTTCTCTCACTAAACAAGGAAGGTGAATGGGAAGTGTTGCCTCCCCATGCTGCCTCGGACTTGGTTGGATGTCCCTACAGACACAATTGGCCGTGTCCTAGTCGCTGCACTAGTGCCTCCTCTGGTCGGTCGGGGCGCCTGTTCGGGGGGGAGGGGGAACTGGGGGGAATAGCGTGATCCTCTCATGCGCTACGTCCCCCAGGTGAAACTCCTCATTGTCAGGTGAAAAGAAGCGGCTGGTGACTCCACATGTATGGGAGGAGGCATGTGGTAGTCTGCAGCCCTCCCCGGATCAGCAGAGGGGGTGGAGCAGAGACCGGGATGGCTCGGAAGAGTGGAGTAATTGGCCAGATACAATTGGGGAGAAAAGGGGGCAGCCCCCCCCCCCCAAAAAAAGGATGTGGGACAAAAAAGCTGTGTTCCAGTGTTTTTTGTTCAAATTAAGCCCATTTTCTCACTAAACAAAGTGAAGTAAGAGCAAAGGGAAACAGAAATGGGACATTAAAGCTGTATTGTATTTTTCTTTTTTATACACATTAAGTAGTTTTTTTCAAAAATGTCACTTTTTTATTTTATTCGGAACATTGTCTTATTTTACTTAATATCAGAGACTCATTGGCATACTTTATTTTTGGCTTTTTATATATTTTCCCCTTTTTCAGTGTGTTTGTATGAGAAGGTTGGACAGCAAGAATTGACAATATTAAAGTTGTTTACATGTACTTTATTAATGGGATAGTTATACTGCAACTACAATATATAGGCCCCCTTAATCATAGTGCAGGTTAGACATAATGATGGTTCAGACCTGTGTTGGGGAGGAAATTTGAGTGACTGGGCCTCTTTGAATTTTAATTGCGCACCCCTGGTCTGTCCGTTTGGATTTAGACAGACATGTTTTGCAGGAGTCGATGGTGTTTTTCATTTCTCAGATTTCAGATTAGGGTTGGGCTGATTGACGGCGCCATCATCCTTGTGAGAATTCCCAGTGAGCACTGCTCATAAACTCACGTTGATTAAGTCCCTGCCCTTTGTACACACTGCCCACTGCTACTACCAGCTGGTAGTGAGGTCCTTGGATCAGCCCGAGAAGACAATCAAACTTGACTAGTTAGATCAAACATGACTGTTTAGATCAAACTTGACTAGTTAGATCAAACTTTTCTAGTCAGATCAAACTTGACTGTTTAGATCAAATTTGACTATTTAGATGAAACTTGACTAGTTAGATCAAACTTGACTGTTTAGATCACGCTTGACTGTTTAGATCAAGCTTGTCTGGTTAGATCAAACTTGACTGTTTAGATCAAACTTGACTAGTTAGATCAAAGTTGACTTTAGATCAAAGTTGACTTTAGATCAAACTTGACTAGTTAGATCATACTTGTCTAGTTAGATCAAACTTGTCTGGTTAGATCAATCTTTTCTAGTTAGATCAAACTTGACTGTTTAGGGTCAAACTTGACTAGTTAGGTCAAACTTGGCTAGTTAGATCAAATTTGACTATTTAGATGAAACTTGTCTGTTTAGATCAAACTTGACTGTTTAGATCAAATTTGACTAGTTAGGTCAAACTTGACTATTTAGATCAAACTTGTCTGGTTAGATCAAACTTGACTGTTTAGATCAAACTTGTCTGGTTAGATCAAACTTGACTTGTTGGATCAAACTTGACGATTTAGATCAAACTTGACTGGTTAGGTCAAACTTGACTGTTTAGATCAAACTTGACTAGTTAGATCAAACTTGTCTAGTTAGATCAAACTTGTCTAGTTAGATCAAAGTTGACTTTAGATCATACTTGTCTGGTTGGATCAAACTTGACTGTTTAGATCAAACTTGACTGGTTAGGTCAAACTTGACTGTTTAGATCAAACTTGACTAGTTAGATCAAACTTGTCTAGTTAGATCAAACTTGTCTAGTTAGATCAAACTTGACTTTAGATCAAACTTGACTGGTTGGATCAAACTTGACTGTTTAGATCAAACTTGACTGGTTAGGTCAAACTTGACTAGTTAGATCAAACTTGACTAGTTAGATCAAACTTGACTAGTTAGGTCAAACATGTCTGTTTAGGTCAAACTTGTCTGGTTAGATCAAACTTGACTGGTTAGATCAAACTTGTCTAGTTAGATCAAACTTGACTGTTTAGGGTCAAACTTGACTGTTTAGGGTCAAACTTGACTAGTTAGGTCAAACTTGACTAGTTAGATCAAATTTGACTATTTAGATGAAACTTGTCTGTTTAGATCAAACTTGACTGTTTAGATCAAATTTGACTAGTTAGGTCAAACTTGTCTGGTTGGATCAAACTTGACTGTTTAGATCAAACTTGTCTGGTTGGATCAAACTTGACTGTTTAGATCAAACTTGTCTGGTTGGATCAAACTTGACTGCTTAGATCAAACTTGACTGTTTAGATCAAACTTGACTGTTTAGGGTCAAACTTGACCGTTTAGATCAAACTTGACTAGTTAGGTCAAACTTGTCTGGTTAGGTCAAACTTGACTGTTTAGATCAAACTTGTCTGTTTAGATCAAACTTGACTCGTTAGATCAAACTTGTCTAGTTAGATCAAACTTGTCTAGTTAGATCACACTTGACTGTTTAGGGTCAAACTTGACTGTTTAGATCAAATTTGACTAGTTAGGTCAAACTTGACTAGTTAGGCCAAACTTGAATGTTTAGATCAAACTTGACTATTTAGAGGAAGTAAAAGTTGTAACAAGGATTCCATAGGGCTTCTAACTCAAATCTGCAAAAATTTGAAATTGTAAATATCATCCCAACAGCGAACTCATTCTGAAATTGATTCCATTCTCACTTTGAACCCCAATGTAAAGAGCCTTAATTTCAAGTATATATACTGAAATAGATTCCATTAAGTCCAAAACTCTTAACCATCTTAACGTTGCCTGGGAGCAGGATTTGGGTGTGGAGCTGATGGATGGGACATGGGACACTGTGCTGGGGCTAGTTCACACAATATGTGCTAGACATAGTCTTATACAATGTAAGCTCTTACATGGCATTCATTATACTAAAGCTAGACTAGCAAGGATATTTCCTGGTGTAATTGATGCATGCAACCGTTGTGGACCATCACCTGCAGACCCGCTTTACATGTTTTGGATCTGCCCTCGCTTATTTGAATTCTGGACAGACAATTTTAAATCCTTTGGGGAAACACTATCTGGTGTGGACATTTCACCTGATCCTCTTACGGCCCTGTTTGGCATTCCCCTAGGACTAACACTCCCCTGTATCTTATTAGAATTATGTCTTTCACCTGTCTTTTAGCTAGATGTCTAATTATACCATTGAAATGGGAACATATATCGCCACTTACCCACAGTAGATGGGTCAAAGATGTGTTTTACTACATCATATTAGAGAAGATTAGATTTTCCCTGAAAGGTTCAATGAGAAACTTTGAAAAAACCTGGTCACCTTTTCTGGACTATGTAAAGACCTTAACAAAATTATAACGCTTTTATGGTATTTTTACAGGAGTAGTCACTGATCCCCCCCCCCCCCCAAACGATATCATTCATTGCAATGTTTCACTGTGACACCGCCCACCTGTAAAAAAGAAAAAGAAAAAAAAGTTACAATTATTTCCTCTGTTAAACTTTACATACACCGGTGATTAAGTAGCTTTTAATAAGGTTCCCGGTGAAGTGTTTAACTGGTTTCTAATAGGGGTCGTGTCTTCGTCTCAGATGCCTTCACATTTAAACCCCACTCTGTTGTGTTGTGTTTTACAGACATGTCAAAGGTCCAGGATGATGAGGTCGGGGATGGAACCACCTCTGTCACAGTTCTGGCTGCTGAACTCCTCAGAGTAAGTGACTGACATCTCCTTTATTTAACCGTACATGCACCCATCAGCCCAAAAACATCAGAACCACCTGCCTACCCGTTGAGGCATGGACTCCACAAGACGTCTGATACCGTGTCCTAACAGCAAGCGAGGGTTCGACTGTCCGTCGCATTGGACACTCTCTGTCCACACTAGAGCTGTGAACGAATGCCAAAAATAGGCCTCGAACGAATAACGAATATTACACACTGAGGTTCGAATGGCATTCGAATACCTAGAATTTGCATATCACCCCCAAAAATCAATACAGAGAGAGTAAGTCTATTGTAGCCCGTGTTTTTATTAACAGCATATTTATGACAACATACAACTCCAGCACATTGTCCGCACATATTAGTCCAAAAACTGTTGTTGAGCACCCCTAAACATAAAATAAATCTGACTAGGAAAAGGCCAGATGATGTTAACTAGGGCCTACTCTAAGTAACATACAAGTAAAATAAATCTGACTAGGAAAAGGCCAGATGGTGTTAACGAATTTACCGTAAGTAACATAGGCATAGTAAATTATCCATGACCCACGGGGCTTAAAAAAATAAAATCAAGAGTCCTACTCACTGTAGTAGTATAAGAAGTTGTGCTAATAGTGGTTTGCGAGAAAAACCAAAGCGTCCACGTGTTCAGACTCGAGAGCGCTCCTTTTTTTGGTGACCATGTTTCCCGCATCAGAAAAGACACGCTCAGAGCGCACGGATGTCCCTGGCACGGCGAGGTATCTCTGAGCCATCTTCCCAAGGTGTGGATATATTCTCTCTTCGATTTTCCCATTAACAGCCCAAAACCCAAAGAATTTCCATACGTAACTTCTCAGATGTTGTGGAGTATGAATGACTCTCGCAGGAGATGTGCTAGTGCTAGTGCTAGCGCTTGGGTCACAGCCAACGTTCTTCTCGGATTCCGCCATTTCCTGTGTTCTATGAGCCCGCCCGCTCGGCGTGGGAACTGACAAGAGCTTTTTAATTTCCGGTTTTACTACGGATGTAGGCTATGCTTATTTTCATAAAATACGTTTCACGAAACCATCATTTATTTCCATTTAAACGTGTGTGCATTAATAATAATAATATTAATAAGGGGGAAAAATATATTAAAAAAATATATTACAAAAAAATCGAATTTCATATTTTCATATTCAAATTCGAATATTATTACCATAATTCGAATGTACATTCGAATTTCAAATGCTATCTGACAGGCCTAGTCCACACTGAAACCATCATGTACCTATTAGCTGTGAGCTCGAGATCAGTGGAGACGTTCCTCATCCAGGACACGATGCTTTTCAAAGCGAGCGACAGGAAGTGAATAGAAACAGGGCGTTCAACAAAAGTTGAGCTCAAAACAGTGCATCGTGCTGCACCGCGCTGCGTCGTGCTGTGCTGCGCTGTGCTGTGCTGTGCTGTGCTGCGCTGTGCTGCGCTGCTCTGTGCTGTGCTGCGCTGTGCTGTGCTGCGCTGCGCTGTGCTGCGCTGTGCTGTGCTGTGCTGCTCTGTGCTGTGCTGCTCTGTGCTGTGCTGCTCTGTGCTGCTCTGTGCTGTGCTGCGCTGCGCTGTGCTGCGCTGCGTTGCTCGTGGCTAGTTTGGACATTCCAGTAGAAAATAAAGCAATCAAACTGATTTTGTTACTGACACTCACTCGCATCACATTCGGTTAGGACAGACGGAAGGTGTCCTCTGGTATCTCACGCCAAGACATTCTCAGCAGATCCTTTAGGTGGTGTAAATTGCAAGGTGAGGCCTCCGTGAATCGGACTTTTTCCAGCACATCCCACATGCTCGACCAGGATGAGATCTGGCGTATTTGGAGGCCAAGGCAACACCTTGAACTCTTTGTCATGCTCCTCAAACCATTCCTGAACAGGTTTAGCAATATGACAGGGTGCATTATCCTGCTGAAAGAGGTCACTGCTATCAGGAAATACCGTTACCTTGAAGGGGTTTACCTGGTCTGCTAACGATGATTAGGTAGGTGGTACATGTCAAAGTAACATCCTCATGAATGCCAGGACCCAAGGTTTCCCAGCAGAACATCGCCCAGAGCATTACAGTGCCTCTGCCGGCTCGTCATCTTCTCATACTGCATCCTGGTGCCATCACTTCCCCAGGTAAACGATGCACACGCACCCAGCCGTCCACATGATGTAAAAGAAAACACAATTCATCAGACCAGGCCACCTTCTTCCACTGCTCCATGGTCCAGTTCTGATGCTCATGTGCACATTGTATGTGCTTTCAGCAGTGGACAGGGGTCACAATGGGCACTCTGACCAGTCTGCAGCTACACAGCCCCATACACAGCAAACTGTGATGCACTGTGTGTCCTGACACCTGTCTATCATAGCCAGCATTAACTTTTTCTGCAATTTGAGCTACAGTAGCTCTTCTGTGGGATCAGGCCAGACGGGCTAGCCTTTGCTTCTCATGTTCATCAGTGAGCCTTGGATGCCCATGACCCTGTCGTCGGTTCAGCGGTTGTCCTTCCTTGGCCCACTTTTGGTAGGTACTGACCACTGCATACTGGGACCACCCCACAAGACCTGCCGTTGTGGAGATGCTCTGACCCAGTCATCTAGCCAGCACAATTTGGCCCTTGTCAAAGTTGTTCAGATCCTTATGCTTGCCCATTTTTCTTGTTTCCAACACACCAACTTCAAAAACTGACTGTTCACTTACTGCCTAATATACCCCACCAATTGACAGGTGCCATGGTAACGAGATAATTGGTGTTAGTCACTTACCTGTCAGTGGTTTTAATGTTTTGGCTGATCGGTGTATGTTGATAAAATCAGACAAATAATCATTAATTAGATCAATTAAAGGTTCATTTATTAATAGAAGATTTGCAGTGAGACATTCCTGGACTTGGGCGGCACAGTGGACCAGTGGTTAGCATTGTTGCCTCACAGCAAGAAGGTCCTGGGTTCGAATCCCCAGGCTGCTCCAGGTGTATGTTTGGGGGGGACCCCCCCCCTTTTTTTTCTCCCCAATCGTATCCGGCCAATCACCCCACTCTTCCGAGCCGTCCCGGTCTCTGCTCCACCCCCTTTGCCGATCCAGGGAGGGTTGCAGACTACCACATGCCTCTTCCGATACATGTGGAGTCACCAACCGCTTCTTTTCACCTGACTGAGGCGTTTCACCAGGGGGACGTAGCACGTGGGAGGATCACACTATTCCCCCAGTTCCCCCTCCCCCCTGAACAAGTGCCCTGACTGACCAGAGGAGGCGCTAATGCAGCGACCAGGACACATACCCACATCCGGCTTCCCACCTGCAGACACGGCCAGTTGTGTCTGTAGGGACGCCCGACCAAGCCAGCGGTAACACGGGGATTCGAACCGACAAGCCCCGTGCTGGTACGCAACAGAACAGACTGCTACACTGCCAGGATGCCCTCCCAGGTCCCTTCTGTGTGGAGTTTCCATGTTCTCCCCATGTCCTCGTGGGTTTCCTCCGGGCGCTCCGGTTTCCTCCCACCGTCAACAGACATATACGTTAGGTTCGATACTCCTTTCTGTGCCCCTGAGCAAGGCAGTAGGAAGAAATAACTGGAGGTGGTCCGCGGGTGCTGCACGGCAGCTTCCCACTGCTCCTAGCTACACAGCTAGGATGGTTCAGTGCAGAGAAGGAATTTCGTTGTGTGTATATGTACAAATGACAAAGTGTATGCTGTTCTATGAAGTGTGGTTAGAAAGTGTCAGGCTTGTCTTTATAATTCATATGAATCCTGCTGCCTGGGGTACTTGGACAAAATCCACATCCCTTAAGACTTTTTTTACTTGAATATACCAGTCAGTACATTTTGATGTGACGTCTGTGGGAGAATGTACCATCTCAGATCAGTTCTCTACAAGTCTGGTTTTCACTTCGCATTTTGTCGCCAAACCTCCGAGCAAATACTTTTACTGCTTTACGGCACACGTTAGTATATACATTTTACTTTACCTCGTCTGTGAACATGGCTCCTTTCTATGATAGTCTTTTGAGCTACAGCTTGCAAATAAATGCAGGGATCTGGTGGCCACACTGGAAATAAACAGCTACTTGGTTGTTTTTGGGACTGTGGATGACAATTAATTAATTAATTGGTATTAAATTATGTACAATTCTGCGATGAACAAAATACTACTACTATGACGGTGTAATGATGGTGTGTTAAGTTCGAGAGGTGTTGCCATAGTGATGCTGATGAAGTGGGTGTTGCCTGTTGCAGGAGGCGGAGCTTTTGATTGCTAAGAAGATCCACCCTCAGACCATCATATCCGGATGGAGGAAGGCCACCCAGGCTGCACGGGAGGCTCTGAAAGAGGCTGCAGTCGACCACGGGTACAAAACTACTGCTGTGTGTGTGTGTGTGTGTGTGTGTGTGTGTGTGTGTGTGTGTGTGTGTGTGTGTGTGTGTGTGTGTGTGTGTGTGTGTGTGTGTGTGTTCAAGTTTATTTTAAACACACACTATATTTCTGAATGTACGGTTAAGGTCAAAATTATTAGCCCCCTTTATGAAATCAAACAAAACCTTTAACTTTTCCATGGAAATGACCATAACCAAAAGTGTTTACAGTTTAATTGCTTCCAAAAGAACAAAGACAAAATCTCCACTAAGCTTGATTAAGATATTTTACTGATGTGCTGAATCGAAACAAGACAAACAAAAATGACGAGGCCAAAATTATTAGCCCTCTTACAATTAATAGTCAATAGTGTAACCTTTCTGACTCACAACTGACAACAATCTCTTATGGTGGTTCCTAACTAGGTTGGCACATGTGTCTTGAGGGATCTCAGCCCATTCTTCTATGGCAAATTGTTCAGCTCATCCAAATCGTGTGGTTTTCCTCTGAGCTCCTGCCACAGATTCTCAATAGGATTGAGATCTGGGCTCAGAGGGCCACTCCAGGACCTTGATTTTGGTGTCCTTCAAAAAGTTTTGGACCAACTTGGATGTATGCTTGGGTCATTGTCTTGCTGGAAGACCCAGCAGCGACCTAAATCTAGACTGGCAGCAGAGTTCTTTACATTATCCTTCAAAATGTCAACATAATCTTCTTTCTTCATGATCCCATGCACCCGAATAAGGTTCCCTGTGCCTGAAGCAGCAAAACAGCCCCACAGCATTATGCTCCCACCACCAAGTTTAACTGTGGCGACTGTGTTTTTAGGGTTGAAGGCCTCTCCCATCCTTCGCCAAACAAAAGCAACACCCATGTGCCCAAACAGCCCAAGTTTAGTCTCATCAGACCAAAGGACAGACTTCCAGGACTCATGCCCATGTTTCAGATGTTCACGGGCAAATGTTCAGTCTGGCTCTGATGTGCCGCTGTGGGAGCAATGGAGTTTTTCTTGGACGATGACCTCGAAGCCCACCACGATGAAGAGTCCTCACAACAGTCTTCCTTGAAACATCAAGTCCAGAAGAGGCCAGTTCAGCAACAGTCATCTTGGCAGAGATCCGGGGATTGTTGTTGACATCCCTGACTATTTTCCTCTCCAAAGTTTTTGAAATCTTGCACTTTCGACCACGCCCAGGTTTGTTTCTAACACAATTTGTCTCCTTGTGCTTTGCAATGATGCAACGTACAGCTGTTCTAGACACTGAAACACTTGGAAATGGTAGTATAGCCTTCCCCCTTAAGATGAGCATCCACTATCTTCTTTCTGAGTTCCAGTCTGATTTCTTTACTTTTTGGCATGATGAAATTACTTCTTACCAAGAGTTTAAGAGTTGTCCCTCTCAATCAAGTGTTCAAGCGCCACTAGCCCTGTTCATTGGAGTCCCTTAAGTAAAGTTCAATGCTGATTGATTGCTCAGGTGTGGTTTGAAAGCTGATTGATTGGTCAGGTGTGTTTTGAAAGCAAAAAAATCACATGGGGGCTAATAATTTTGACCACCTCAATTTTCACTACATTTGGTATAAAGCAAACCTGAAGATTTATTTTACATTCCAAAATGTACCAAATAGGGGCCTTAACATCAATGAATGTTTTACTATGTAAAGTTTTATGAATGATGCAAACATTGGGCAGAATTTTAGGGAAATGGTCCATATTTCCTTGGTGGCTAATCATTTTGACCTTAACTGTAGGTGAGAAACTAGCAAAGATCACGTTTTTTTTTTTCTCATCAATCTGTTTACGTTTCTCTCAATCTTTTTGTCCCCCTCAGCAATGACCCCGTGCGTTTCCAGCAGGACCTGTTGAACATCGCCCGGACTACTCTGTCCTCCAAGCTGCTCACTCACCATAAAGACCACTTCTCCAAGCTGGCCGTGAGCGCCGTGCTCAGGCTGAAGGGCTCTGGGAACCTAGAGGCGATCCACGTCATCAAGAAACTAGGAGGCAGCCTGACCGACTCCTACCTGGATGAAGGTATGGATCAACTGTTTGGTTAGATGTTTGGATAACTGATGGAGGGATGGACAGAAGAGAACAAGGCACAGCTTGATGTACAAATGGATGGATGGATGGACGGATGGAACAGGGTCGGGTAGATATGGATGAATGATGGAGAGCTGGACTAAAGAGAAGAATGGTTGGCCAGGTGGCCTGAGGGATGGGTAGGTGTTTGGATGGATGATGGGATAAAATAAGAATGGACAGATTGATAGATGAATGGATGGATGGATATGAAAAGAAAAAAGAGATTGAGAGATGATGGATGGATAATGATAAAAGAAGAAAGGGCAGATTGATGGGTGATGGATAAAAGCAGAAAGGATAAAAAATCTTACTTTATTCGGACACAAAGGTAGGTCCATGTTAAAGACAACAACAAAGAAATACAACACAAGAAAAGAACACAAAAATATAGCTAAAAACAGCAGCTCACAAGTCCACAATGATTAAATGCTATACAGACATTTGTTCCAATGTTTCCAGAAACAAGAGGAGTAACTGGTGTCATTTTGTGTAGGCTCGGTTAACAGCATTATAATTACATTCTTAGAATCAATTAATCGACACGTAAATTTGTACATAAAACTCCTCAACACGGCATGAAAAGTGGGAACATTACTAGTCACACACACATGACTTTCACTTGTCCATCTTGGAAGCTTGAGCAAGATTCTAAATGCGTCATTATATGCTACCTTCAGCTTTTTCATTTTTGCTTGGCTATAATTGCACCACAAGTGGGCAGTATAGAGTGGAGTACAGTAGGCCCTACAAAGAGCAGTTTTAACCTCACCTGTACACATATGAAATTTGCGTGCCAGCATATTGGCTTGTGTATACAGTTTGCAACACTTGCGCTGCACATCATCATTGTCACATAGATCATTCCTGATGATGTGACCCAGATATCTCATTTTGTTCACCACATTTAGTGCTTGGTCTGCCAAGAAGAATGAGGGAACATATTGCTGCTGGCCGTCCTTGGTTTTAGCAATCATGACAACACTCTCTTTAGAGTTAAATTTAATGTCATGCTGCACACCATAACTTGAGCAGACTTTGAGCAGCTGCTGTAGGCCGGCACTAGAAGGAGACTGTATGACTAAGTCATCAGTGTATACATCAGATGGTTAATAAGACTATCCCCCACCATACAGCCAGATCATCCATATACACACTGAAGACAACAGGCGACAGTATTCCACCTTGTCAGACCCCACTGATCACTGGGAAGGGTGCAGATATACTCTTAGCCCATCTGAATTGCATGGTTTGATATGAATACCAAAAATGCAAGACCCTTATCAAATAAGAGGAGACCCCTTGCTCTTGTAGTTTAACAAATAATTTACCATGATTAACTCAGTCAAAAGCTTTTGATGCATCCAGAAAACATATAAATACTGTAGTGTTACGTCTTCTATATTTACTAACAACTTCCTTCAGTGCATGTATGCACAAATCTGTGCTGTGTTTATTTTTAAAGCCAAATTGATTGTCGGTAGTTGATATATATTCTTGAAGCCTATCCAAGAGAATTCGTTCCAATACTTTGGAAAGTATGCTAGCCAGAGCAACTGGCCTATAATTTTCTATGGTGGATATTTTACCAGTTTTGTCTTTGATTAATGGCACTAGTAAGACAGACAACATAGTCAGGTAGGATGCCCTGCATTAACAATCCAGAAAAACACAGTAACACTGAGATTCTGTGGCTAGCATACTTCAGATGTTCTGCTGTTATTTGGTCAAGCCCACATGCTTTGTTCACTGACAATTTCTCAGTGGCATAGCACACTTCATCAGGTCTAATAACCACATCACTGTTAGAGACATCACCATCATTATATTTTAATTATAATTTAATAATAACACCATCTTAATTTAATAATGATACCATCTTAATTTAATAATAATAACACAATCTTCATTTAATAATAATAATATAATAACACCATCTTCATATAGTAATAACACCAACTTCGTATAATAATAATAATATAATAACAGCATCTTCATATAGTAATAATAACACCAACTTCATTTAATAATAATATAATAACACCATCTTCATATAGTAATAATAACACCATCTTCATTTAATAAGTCTTTGCAGCAGCCATCTCTCAAGCTTGTTCAAAGTGCAGTGTCTCGATCTTTTATTTCAGTTGGAATCTGAAGTAAAGTGCAGCTGTACAAACTACTAAAAGCTCAGTGTTCATGAATATTTGTTTATTTAATGTACTTTGACTGGAGTGCTTTTAGCAGTCTGCCGGTTGTCTCACTCTTCTACACTTTGTTCATCGACTTCCTTTTGGGGCCGACATGTTTTTGTGAAATTCCACTAAATTTGAGGCAAGAGATGAATAATGTGGCTGGTGAGACTGTCCCCTGTGTTGCAGTGGGGATAGGGTCAACAGTGTTTAAGTGTGTTGTAGTGGAGGTAGGGTCAACGGTGTTTAAGTGTGTTGTCGTGGGGGTAGGGTCAACTGTGTTATAGTGGGGGTGGGGTCAACAGTGTTTAAGTGTGTTGTAGTGGGGGTAGGGGCAACAGTGTTATAGTGGGGGTGGGGTCAACAGTGTTTAAGTGTGTTGTAATGGGGGTAGGGTCAACAGTGTTTAAGTGTGTTGTAGTGGGGGTAGGGTCAACAGTGTTTAAGTGTATTGTCGTGGGGGTGGGGTCAACAGTGTTTAAGTGTGTTGTAGTGGGGGTAGGGTCAACAGTGTTGTAGTGGGGGTAGGGTCAACAGTGTTTAAGTGTGTTGTCGTGGGGGTAGGGTCAACAGTGTTTAAGTGTGTTGTAATGGGGGTAGGGTCAACAGTGTTTAAGTGTGTTGTAGTGGGGGTAGGGTCAACGGTGTTTAAGTGTGTTGTAATGGGGGTGGGGTCAATGGTGTTTAAGTGTGTTGTTGTGGGGGTAGGGTCAACAGTGTTTAAGTGTGTTGTAGTGGGGGTAGGGTCAACAGTGTTTAAGTGTGTTGTAGTGGAGGTAGGGTCAACAGTGTTTAAGTGTATTGTCGTGGGGGTAGGGTCAACAGTGTTGTCGTGGGGGTAGGGTCAACAGTGTTTAAGTGTGTTGTAGTGGGGGTAGGGTCAACGGTGTTTAAGTGTGTTATAGTGGGGGTAGGCTCAACAGTGTTTAAGTGTGTTGTAGTGGGGGTAGGGTCGACAGTGTTTAAGTGTGTTGTAGTGGGGGTAGGGTCAACAGTGTTTAAGTGTGTTGTAGTGGGGGTATGGTCAACATTGTTTAAGTGTGTTGTAGTGGGGGTAGGGTCAACAGTGTTTAAGTGTGTTGTAGTGGGGGTAGGGTCAACAGTGTTTAAGTGTGTTGTAGTGGGGGTAGGGTCAACAGTGTTTAAGTGTGTTGTCGTGGGGGTAGGGTCAACAGTGTTTAAGTGTGTTGTCGTGGGGGTAGGGTCAACAGTGTTTAAGTGTGTTGTAGTGGGGGTAGGGTCAACAGTGTTTAAGTGTGTTGTAGTGGGGGTATGGTCAACAGTGTTTAAGTGTGTTGTAGTGGGGGTAGGGTCAACAGTGTTTAAGTGTGTTGTCGTGGGGGTAGGGTCAACAGTGTTTAAGTGTGTTGTAGTGGGGGTAGGGTCAACAGTGTTTAAGTGAGCAGCATGGGTGAAAATCAGCTCAGTTGTTGAAGTGCAGAGCTGCCTTCTGACAGGACTGACCTTCCTGCAGGTTTCCTGCTGGATAAGAAGATCGGGGTAAACCAACCCAAGAGACTGGAGAACGTAAACATCCTCATCGCAAACACCGGCATGGACACTGACAAGATAAAGGTACACACACACACACACTTAAGCAGCCTCATCAGAGACATTGTGTTGATGGTAACAAACGGGTGTGTCTTTATGCTCAGTAATCCAGGTAAGAACATCACACCACAGGTTGAGTCAGTTCATGTGGACACATTTAGGTGGTTGGTGTCTCAGTAATATTGACTCCAACCCAGACACTTTCAGGGTTTTCCCGACATGGAGAATTACCATGCAACCGCCTCCATCAAATGCCGCCCCGCCTCCAGCTCTCAACGCCACGGGGTCTTTAATGGAAAACACTGTTTTCTAATGAGCCTTGCACGCGGTGGAGTTGTCATTTTTAACTGCAGTTGCGGCATTTGGCCATCGCCGGTGTGATGGCGCTGTCGTAGTCAGCACGGTGCAGCTGGAAAGGCGCTGCCAAAACTGCCAAAGAGGAAAAAAAGAGCTGCAGTTTTCCAGAAGTTTCCAGTTGTGAAGTGTAAAGTAAAGCAGTCTTTCATGTTGTATTCATGTTCCGCTACACGGCAAGAGGACCCGTGTGAACGTTAAACGACGACAACAGCTTGTGTTACATTTGATTTAGTGTGTAAATTAACACGTTAGCATTTATGTTGTATTTAGTTAGTGTTGAACAGGCCACCTTTATTTCCAGAGTAAACATGCTTTAACGTGATGATTGTCATTTCCTTCAATCACACAATTCTTACACTCCTAAAACACACTGCTTGTAAAGGAGCCAGTTGAAGACACGCTACACATACACGTGTGTACACATGATCAGGACGCTACACATACACATGTGTACACATGATCAGGATGGTGCACATGTACACATGATCAGGACGGTGCACATGCACACGTGTACACATTATCAGGACGCTACACATGCACACGTGTGTGACATGATCAGGACAGTACACATGCACACAAGTGTACACATGATCAGGACAGTACACATGCACACAAGTGTACACATGATCAGGACAGTACACATGCACACAAGTGTACACATGATCAGGACAGTACACATGCACACAAGTGTACACATGATCAGGACGGTGCACATGCACACGTGTGTGACATGATCAGGACGGTGCACATGCACACGTGTGTGACATGATCAGGACAGTACACATGCACACAAGTGTACACATGATCAGGACGGTGCACATGCACACGTGTGTGACATGATCAGCACGGTGCACCTCCACCTTCATGTGAGCCAGTAAAACCTGAGTTGCATCCCGGGTTACACCCGGAGTTACATCCGGAGTTACATCCGGAGTTACATCCTGAGTTACATCCTGAGTTACATCCTGAGTTACATCCTGAGTTACATCCTGAGTTACATCCTGAGTTACATCGTACGCTGAGTAAACAAGTAACCTCATGTCGCTGCATACAACATGTGGTATGTAATGTGTGTGTGTGTGTGTGTGTGTGTGTGTGTGTGTGTGTGTGTGTGTGTGTGTGTGTGTCAGATCTTTGGCTCCAGGGTACGTGTGGACTCCACAGCCAAAGTGGCAGAAATTGAGCTTGCAGAGAAGGAGAAGATGAAGGAGAAGGTGGATCGCATTCTGAAACACGGAATCAACTGTTTCATCAACAGGTGAGAGCACATGTGTGTGTGTGTGTGTGTGTGTGTATATATACACACACACGCACACTGGACACACCAGCACACACACACATATACTACTAACATACACTGGACACACCAGCACACATATACTACTAACATACACTGGACACACACAGACACACATACTAACACACTGGACACGCCAGCACACACACACTTGACACACACACATACCAACACACACTGGACACACCAGCACACACACACACACACACACTAACACACACTGGACACACCAGCACACACACACACACTAACACACACTGGACACACCAGCACACACACACACACACACTAACACACACTGGACACACCAACACACACTGGACACACACACACACACACACACATACTAACACACAGTGGATACGCCAGCACACACGCGCCACACTTATGTATGCACGCGTGTATAAACTGGCTCCTAGACCTGCTCATACATCCCTTCACACAAACACAAACACCTACCTACACAAAAACACACACACCCACACCCAGGCTTTTCCCCACATTCCAACATAGATGTACATGCACAGACACACATCTACAGACACAATGACCTACTCAAACACATGCCCAAACGACAACCAACACACACATAGACAACAATACACACTCGGGCATATGCATGCACACACACACACACACACCCCTACACACTGACTTATCTGTCTCTCTCACACTCTTTCTTGCTCTCTCGCTCTTTCTCTGTGTCTCTGTGTCTCACTCTCCCTGTCTGTCTGTCTCTCTGTCTTTCTCTCTCCTCTCGCTCTCTGCACACACACACACACACACACACACACACACACACACACACACACACACACACACACACACACACACCCCTACACACTGACTTATCTGTCTCTCTCACACTCTTTCTTGCTCTCTCGCTCTTTCTCTGTGTCTCTGTGTCTCACTCTCCCTGTCTGTCTGTCTGTCTGTCTCTGTGTGTGTCTCTCTCTCTGTCTGTCGCTCTGTCTTTCTCTCTCCTCTCGCTCTCTGCACACACACACACACACACACACACCCCTACACACTGATCTGTCTCCCTGTCACTCTCTCGCTCTGTCTCTCTCTCTCCTCTCTTCTCTCACTCTCTCTGCACCCCCCCCCCACACACACACACTGACCCCTCTCTCTCCCTCTCTCTCTCTCTCTCTCTAGGCAGTTGATCTATAATTATCCAGAGCAGCTCTTTGCCCAGGCTGGTGTGATGGCCATTGAACACGCTGACTTTGCCGGCGTGGAGCGTCTCGCTCTTGTCACAGGTAAGATGAACCCAATGCGAGGAACATGCCAGTGTCACATTAATGATCTTACGGATGCTAATGATATGTCCACCTGGGGTGGCAGCATGTGCTGTTCCCCAGATGGAGGCAGATGTTGGGGTTGGAAATGTAGTCTAATGACCTTTAACTCTGCATCTCATGTTTAATACTTGGAAATTTACTCGAAAAGAAACATTGGTTGTGAATAAAAACTATGAAAAACTGAGTCACAAGTCTTAACCTTCAAGTCTCAAGCAAGTCCCAAGTTACTGTGGTGAGAATCAAGTCAAGTCGAGTCCCTTCTGTAGGTCAAGCGAACCAAGTCAAGTCATACAACATCTGATGATCTACCCCAGTTTCCACATTTAATCATTTAAAAGACTGGTCATGAAAAGTTTTATTTTCAACATTGAGGAAAACTGTTGCAGCCTGCTTACACCTCAAGTCTCACTGGTGTTTGTCCTTCATGCAGTCACTAAAAAGGGGGCACTGAAATGATAATGTAGCCCTGTAGCTGTAAATGATAATGTAGCCCTGTAGCTGTAAATGATAATGGAGCCCTGTAGCTGTGAATGGCTGTAAAATGACATCACAGTGTTAAGCCTCCTGCCCTGGCTCCCCTTCAGGAGGGTCACACCATGGCCTATTAACACACACCAGGCCGCCAGCCAGTGTTGGGTCGTCGGAGAGCGTCTGGCCCTAGTTTTTGCGGTGTGTCTCACACCGTCGGCACGAGTCGGACCCCTGTCGGCAGCTTTTTGGCCGATTCAACATGTTGAACCGGCGGAGCCCGTCGGTGAGAGAGATCACTGATTGGCTGTTCAGCTTAGCCAATCAGTGCAGAATCTTTTCTGTGCACAGAAAAGTATCTCATCAAAGCCAAATTGGA
Organism: Lampris incognitus; assembly: GCF_029633865.1. Taxonomy (NCBI): domain Eukaryota; kingdom Metazoa; phylum Chordata; class Actinopteri; order Lampriformes; family Lampridae; genus Lampris; species Lampris incognitus. The sequence continues at coordinate 2,058,439 of NC_079213.1, read as the reverse complement.
CCGAATAGTGTATAAAGTACATAAAACCGAAGGCCTGGTCACCATATCAAAAATTGGATGACATTACATCACGTTAGCTAACGGGCTCAGAGTTAAATGAGTTAGGTGTTTTCAAAGCTAAGCTAACTTTCTAACATTAGTTTGTTATTAACTCAATCACGTGATACGCAGCTCCCGCCCGTTCCAAATCTAGCATCACCTTAATACAACTAGCATGCACATATGTTATTGAATTAACATACAATCCAAATGACATGTACCCTGAAAACACATGAAACACCAGCTAAATAACAACACACCACATACCGGCGCCTCCATCACCCAGATCAACAGTCTGGGAAACTAATGGAGTTGTTTGCCCGTTCACCACTAGGCTAGCTGCACCGAGAGCTTCCCAGTGTGGCACCAATGTGTGTTGTTGCGCTACACAGGGACGTAAAGAGCCTTCCTTTGTTTATAGTTTCCTTGCTGACGGGCAAACCACTTAGGATTGTTGCTAACATGACATTATCAATAGACGCCAGGTCTTGACTTGACAGACTTTCTGCAAAGCTGCAGCAGCACTGGCTGCAGTGATTGTAACACAGCGGACACACACTTGGAGTTAATGGTGTATTAAAGAGGCGCTTAAAGTAGCAGAGAAAGGGGTACAGTGTCATGTCATGAGAAGACTACCGCTACACCTGTAACCATGTGTCATGTCATGAGAGGACTAACGCTACACCTGTAACCATGTGTCATGTCATGAGAAGACTAACGCTACACCTGTAACCATGTGTCATGTCATGAGAAGACTACCGCTACACCTGTAACCATGTGTCATGTCATGAGAGGACTAACGCTACACCTGTAACCATGTGTCTTGTCATGAGAGGACTAACGCTACACCTGTAACCATGTGGCATGTCATGAGAGGACTAACGCTACACCTGTAACCATGTGTCATGTCATGAGAGGACTAACGCTACACCTGTAACCATGTGTCATGTCATGAGAGGACTAACGCTACACCTGTAACCATGTGGCATGTCATGAGAGGACTAACGCTACACCTGTAACCATGTGGCATGTCATGAGAAGAATAATGCTACACCTGTAACCATGTGTCATGTCATGAGAAGACTAGTGCTACACCTGTAACCATGTGTCATGTCATGAGAGGACTAACGCTACACCTGTAATCATGTGGCATGTCATGAGAGGACTAACGCTACACCTGTAACCATGTGTCATGTCATGAGAGGACTAACGCTACACCTGTAACCATGTGTCATGTCATGAGAGGACTAACGCTACACCTGTAACCATGTGGCATGTCATGAGAGGACTAACGCTACACCTGTAACCATGTGGCATGTCATGAGAAGACTAGTGCTACACCTGTAACCATGTGTCATGTCATGAGAAGACTAGTGCTACACCTGTAACCATGTGTCATGTCATGAGAGGACTAACGCTACACCTGTAATCATGTGGCATGTCATGAGAGGACTAACGCTACACCTGTAACCATGTGTCATGTCATGAGAGGACTAACGCTACACCTGTAACCATGTGGCATGTCATGAGAGGACTAACGCTACACCTGTAACCATGTCATGTCATGAGAGGACTAACGCTACACCTGTAACCATGTGGCATGTCATGAGAAGACCAACGCTACACCTGTAACCATGTGCCATGAGCATGCAGCTGTGTTAGCTAATAACACGCCCGCATACTTTAACTGCTTATATATATACATATATATATATACATGTATATATCAACACGGATACAGGAAAAAATATTTTAATGCATAGCAGTACAGGCCTGCATCATGCGTCTCACACTCATCAGCTGCTACTGTTTTTTAGACAAAGACTCATACCGTTACGTTGTTTAGGGGTGTGACGCTGGGCAACGTAGGCTGTTGGGGCCGTGTCAGTGATTTTTCAGCTGCAGACCTTGCATACCTCTGTTGTCTTCTCTCCACCGTCACCTACAACATAACCATCATTCAAACCGCTTATCCTGCTCTCAGGCTCACGGGATGCTGGAGCCTATCCCAGCAGTCACTGGGCAGCAGGCGGGGAGACACCCTGGACAGGCCGCCAGGCAATCACAGGGCTCACACACACGTGTATCCCATAAATCCTCTGATGTGATGGAATGCTGGTGATGTCTGCATTCGCTTGTTTCTGATAGGTCTGTATTCGTCCCTCAACAGTAACTTGTACAAGTGGCTGTGGAAGAAGCCGCAGGACCAGCAGGACGAGTTACAAAAACACAACTTATAGTCCGGGAAGTACGGTACTCTCAGATGTTAGGCTGCCTAGTGTGGTTACCGAGTACTTGTAGGACTCCTCTCTTCAGTGAGTCCTGCTGAGCCTAGACTGCTGAAGATCTGAGGAACAGTTGGTTTGCTTGCATGTTTGTGGAACTTCCTGCTCCTCAGGAAGTTCCTCCCTCTCTGGAGGTGTGGCCTCCCTGATTTAACCAATCATCTAACCAAACATCTTGATGTGTGTGTGTGTGTGTGTGTGTGTGTGTGTGTAGGTGGGGAGATCACCTCTACCTTTGACCATCCAGAGTTGGTGAAGCTGGGTCACTGTAAGCTGATTGAGGAAGTGATGATCGGCGAGGACACACTCATCCACTTCTCTGGGGTTGCCATGGGTACGTTCGCTGACACTCAGGTGATGCAGCACCATCTCACTGCTTCATCCACCTCAGCAGCTGGTTGGAGACACGATGTGATGAAGCGGTCACTCTGTCCAGGTCACATCCATCCTTTTTTTACTCTGAAAGCCATCTCGTTGAGCTCCTCCTCTCTTCTCTCCCCCTCTTCCTCTGCTCTCAGGTGAGGCGTGTACTATTGTGTTGCGTGGCGCCACTCAGCAGATCCTGGATGAGGCCGAGCGTTCTCTCCATGATGCCCTGTGTGTGTTGGCTCAGACAATCAAAGAGACTCGCACTGTCTATGGAGGAGGTACACACAAGTTAGATACACACAGCACAATCACACACCCTTCCTGTACTCACAAAAACACCAACGGGTCACACACAGCCTGACCCTGTTGTGTGTTTGTCCCTCCCCCAGGCTGCTCTGAGATGCTGATGGCCAAGGTGGTGACTGATTTGGCCAATAGGACGCCAGGAAAGGAGGCTGTCGCCATGGAGTCCTTCGCCAAGGCTCTAAGGATGGTACGGATCTGTCTGTCTCTAGACCGGAAAACTGTCTGTCTGTCTGTGTGAACCACAGGCAGGTGGTGAGACAGGTGGTAGAGCGACGCTTTGTAGCAGCTGGTGTGTAGTTTTGTTCAGTTATTTTTCTGGTTCGTTATTGTTTTTAACTGGAATCTGGGTAACCTGTCCTCTCTCAGCTGCCCACCATCATCGCTGATAATGCCGGATACGACAGCGCCGACCTGGTGGCCCAGCTGAGAGCAGCACACCAAGAAAACAAGACCACCTTTGGCCTCAGTGAGTTGAGTCCAAACACACACACACACACACACACACGGCTGCATAAAAACACATTGAGGAAGAATTGTGTTTCCACACTCACCTGATGAGGTGTGTGTGTGTGTGTGTGTGTGTGCGCGTGTGTGCGCGTGTGTGTGCGCGTGTGTGTGTGCGTGCAGACATGTCTCAGGGTACAGTAGGTGACATGGCAGAGTTGGGGATCACAGAGTCCTTCCAGGTCAAAAGGCAGGTGTTGCTCAGCGCCTCAGAAGCTGCAGAGATGATTATCCGTGTGGACAACATCATCAAGGCTGCACCCAGGTCATTTACACTGCCCTGACTGACCCACATGTAACACACACACACACACACACACACACACTGCCCTGACACATACAGACGCACACACTGGCCTAACATGTAAATACACACACACTATCGCACACTGCCCAGACACACACACACACTCACACATAGTGAAAGTCAACAGTCGTCCGCTGACAGTAAATAAAATGGCAGGGATCACAGACGGTATGGTAAAACTACAAACTCAGTCAGTAAAACCTTTCATTCAAGTGGAGAAAGAGGCACAAAACGTACAAAAAGAAACGTCAGTTTCACTTTATTTTTTATTAACTTCATAAAAAACAGAAGTGTTTGAAGCGTTGACTACTTCCTAAAGCTGTGAGCTACTTTTCTCCCTGTCGGTTAACTGGTTATTGATTATTTCCTTTTTTTACTCCCACAGGAAGCGGGTTCCTGACCACCACCCATGTTAAACCCTCCTACACACCCACAAGGAAGAGGAGGAGGAGGAGGAGGGGGGAACAGTCCAGTGTATTTATATGTTTAGTGAAACTGAAATAAAATGCTCCTTTTGGTTTTCCATGTTAGGTCACTCTTCTGACGCACTGCACAGGCTAGCCTGGTTAACGCTAGCTAGTCTGATTACTGTTAGCTAGCCACCTAGCTACCCAGCCAACTAGCTAGCCTTACTGCTCACATTAACAGGAGGGCTAAAGTTAGCTTGCTGTAAATTAGTGGACAATTATGTTTAAGAAGTTATGAACACAAATAAAGCAGCTAACAGTAAACTTGATTAACGGTCAGTATGTTACCAGTCACTGGCTAGCCAGCTAACCACTCATGGTCCATAATGTCAGCACTGGCTAGGCAGCTAACCGCTCATGGCCCATAATGTCCACACTGGCTAGCCAGCTAACCGCTCATGGCCCATAATGTCAGCACTGGCTAGCCAGCTAACTGCTCATGGCCCGTAATGTCAGCACTGGCTATCCAGCTAACTGTTCATGGCCCATAATGTCAGCACTGGCTAGCCAGCTAACTGCTCATGGCCCGTAATGTCCACACTGGCTAGCCAGCTAACCGCTCATGGCCCGTAATGTCAGCACTGGCTAGCCAGCTAACTGCTCATGGCCCATAATGTCCACACTGGCTAGCCAGCTAACTGCTCATGGCCCGTAATGTCCACACTGGCTAGCCAGCTAACCGCTCATGGCCCGTAATGTCAGCACTGGCTAGCCAGCTAACCGCTCATGGCCTGTAATGTTGGCACTGGCTAGCCAGCTAACCGCTCATGGCCCGTAATGTCAGCACTGGCTAGTTTTACAGCAGTTGGTAGCAGTCAGTAATGTTATCGTTAGCCTGTCATAGCTTACACCGTATTTTGTTTGATTGGAATAAAATAAAATGAATCCAGATGGATTTGTCTCCACTTCATGATGCGCTTGTTTTTTTGTTTTTTTCCCGGCAGATGTTTTAATGTTTAATGATTTTGTGTTTTCTCAGGGTCGTGGGGGATGCTGGAGCCTATCCCAGCAGTCATTGGGTGGCAGGCGGGGAGACACCCTGGACAGGCCGCCCCCACGACCCTGAGAGCAGGATAAGTGGTTTGGATAATGGATGGATGGATGGATTTTGTGTTTGGTTTGTTGTGACACGTGAGCTCATTTGCATCCAGACTGAACTGTTATCCAGTCTGAACCCGTCGAGATGTGACGGAGGACAGGGAGATGGACGACCTCTGCTGTTTAAGGTTCATCTATGAGGCTTCACTTCTTATGTTTTTGTCACGAGTACTTTAGCACAGAATGCGAATATTACACAACTAAAAAGGAACTGGGGTTTTTTTTTTTTTTCGGAACAAGGTTGATTTTTCTGAGCTTGGACATTTTTTGACATCTTTCTTGACAATGAAATTCACATACAAACAAAATAGTTATTAATACAGACAAAACAGAGCCAGGGGGAGTGAAAACAAACCAAACACAAACGGTTTTTGCAGCTTTCTTATTTTTAGAGTTAAGAATGGTTTTAATGTACTGTTTGGTTTCATTTTCAAATACTACAAATAAAGGTTTAGAATGGCTAAATTTTGATTTATGAATATAATACGTCGCTAAAATAATCATCAAATTGATTATGTAATTTATCACTTTTGTTATTATGGAAACCAAACTACATTTTCCCAATCAAGACAAAAGTCAGAGTCAAAGTTATTAACAATATACCCTGATACGTCTTTCCAAAATCTGTTGGTGTAGGGCAGAGGAGGTTTCTATAAGACAACATATATATAAAGTAGATATATAGATGGATCAGAGGAGGTTTCTGGGAGGAATATGTGGAAATATTGGGACATTTTTTTTATTGCTAATAAGATTACCGATGGAGCCATCAAAAAGTCAATTTTGCTCAGTTCCAGGGGTGCCCAAACTTAGTCTGACTAGAAATGTCCTCAGTCCGGTGTTGCCAGGGGAGAAATCGGTCCAGGACATTGTGGACTTGCTGATAGTGCATTTCAACCCCAGGCCATCAGAGATCGTGCAGCGGTTTTAATTTAATTCAAGGAACAGGCACGAGGGTGAGTCACTAATGGACTATGTTGCGGTGTTGCACAAGTTAGCTCAGGATTGTAGTAACGGGGACAATCTGACACAAATGCTAAGGGATAGGCTGGTCTGTGGAGTGGATGATGACCGCATCCAGCACAGATTATTATCCGAGACTGAGCTTAGTACCTTTGAGAAAGCATTGGCCCTTGCTCGAGCCATTGAGACTGCAAAGAATGATGTCAGTGAGTTGCAAGGGAAATGTGTAGACAGACACTAGTACTGATGGAAGCGGGAAGCAAGGCTCAGCCCAGACGAGTGTGCACAAAGTAAACATGCGTGGTTCCAGGGACGAACAACGGTGACTGTGTTACAGATGCGGGGGAAACCACATGGCAAGCGAGTCTTGCGTTGCAAATGAAAAGTGTCATAGTTGTGGAAAACAAGGGCACATAAGGAGGGCGTGTCGGGCTACCTCACCCCCAGAGAAACCCAAGTTCAAAGGGAAGGGGGGAACCAGAAAAGGAGTAAGGATGCGTTAGGGAGCACGTCACATCAGCGGACAAGCTGACACAGGAGAAGCAGAAGAAGAGGACAAAGTGTTCACAATGTTCAGTGTTTCGGAGAAAATACCAAAAGTGCCCCCCATCACATTACAGCTGCAGTTGAATAAATCAAACGTAAAGTTTGAGGTTGACATGGGGTGCAGTGTAACTATAATGACAAGGTCAGAATACTTAAAGATAGGGGACAACAATGCAAAAGATCCAGAATTAGAGAAATTCCCTTAAGCTCTAAACTTATACAGGAGCCAGAGTAGAGGTGTTGGGGGTTGCCAGAGTCACCATACAACACGGGGGTGTCGCACAACAGCTTCCAGTCGTTGTAATCTCAGGCTCAGGACCGAACCTGTTAGGCAGGGGCTGGATAAAAGACCTGAACATAGACTGGAGGGTGGCGGTAAATCAGGTCAGGGAAGGAAACCAGTTGACATTACAGGAGGTGCTGGTGAGACACGAGGGTGTGTTCAAGGAGGAACTCGGTGCATTTAAGGGCCCCCCAGTTAAGATCTATGTAGACAAAGAGGCGACACCAAGATTTCTCAAACCAAGACCTGTGCCATATGCCGTGAAACCGAGAGTTGACGCAGAGTTGGACCGGCTGTTAAAAGAGAAAATCATTGAGCCAGTCAAATATGCAGAATTCGTAGCGCCCATAGTGCCAGTACAGAAACCCCACAACTCAATCCGAATATGTGGCGATTATAAACTGACGGTGAATAGAGTATCCAAGCTAGAGCAATACCCAACCCCAAAGACGGAGGATCTCTGCAAATCTGGCAGGAGGAAAGAAACTCACAAAGCTAGACATGAGCCATGCATACTTAGAAACTCCATTACATGAGGAAGCAAAGGAGCTGGTGACCGTAAACACACACAAGGGGCTGTTTACATACTCACGCTTGCCTTTCGGAGTGTCGTCCAGCCCAGCTATCTTCCAGCGAACTATCGAATCAGTGCTTCAGGGGGTTTCACACGTGGCAGTGTATTTACACGATATCCTCCTGACAGGCTGCAATGACCAACAACACCTGGAGACGTTGGCAGAAGTGCTGCGCAGACTGGATGCTGCAGGCCTGCGTCTAAAGAGGACCAAATGCTGCTCCATGGGAACAGAGGCCGAATTCCTGGGTCACAGAGTGGATGCAACAGGACTCCACCCACTAAAAAACAAAGTAGAAGCAATCCAGGAAGCACCGGCACCAACTAATGTGACAGAGTTGAGGGCATACCTGGGACTGCTGAACTACTACAACAGGTTTCTGCCCAACTTGTCAACGGCGTTGGCACCACTACCACTCCACTCACTCCTGAGAAAAGACACACGCTGGGAGTGGGGAAAAGACCAGGAGGACGCATTCGAATGGTCAAAGAAACTCATGCAGTCATCCAGGTTGCTAGCGCACTACGACAGAGAGAAAGAGCTCATCCCCTCATGTGATGCATCACCCTATGGGGTCGGGGCGGTGCCGTCTCACAAAATGAGAGATGGAACAGAGAGACCGATCGGGTTTATGTCCAGAACTCTGACACTGGCGGAAAGGAAATACTCCCAATTGGACAAAGAAGGTTTAGCAGTAATGTTTGGGGTGCAGAGGTTCCACAAATACATCTATGGTCGTAAGTTCACCATTTGCACAGACCATAAACCACTGCGCTCCCTGGTCAGTGAAGTAAAGGCTGTTCCACACATGGTGTCACCACAAGTACAGATGTGGACAGTGACCTTGAGGGCATATGAATATGCCATTGTCTACAAGGTGGAGAAAGACCACGGCAACGCAGACGCTTTAAGCCGACTGCCCCTCCGGCACACACCCGTCACCACAGCGCCGGAGGACAGCGTGCTGGTGTTTGAGGAAATGGACACAACACCAGTGACAGCCGAACAGGTAAAGGCACTGACAAGTAAAGATCCAGTACTAGCCAGAGTACATGAATATGTGGTAAGGGGGTGGCCACATCAAACAGAGGGGGACTTTGCACCATACAAGGTGAGAGGGCCTGAACTCAGCGTTCAGGGTGGGTGTGTGTTGTGGGGAGCACGAGTGATTGTTCCACAGCCAGCCAGACACATGGTCTTAGAGCAGCTTCATCAAAGCCATCCTGGGGTCTCCCGGATGAAAGCCCTGGCACGGAGTTATATGTGGGGGCCAAAGCTAGATGCGGACATAGAAACATGCAGCACATGTCTGGCACACAGAAAGGCACCAGCAGCTGCTCAGCTCCACCCTTGGGAGTGGCCTGACAAGCCAGGAGGAGACTGCATATGGATGATGCAGGACCATTTATGGGGAAAATGTTCCTCATAATCATCAATGCACACTCCAAATGGATGGATGTGTATCCTGTGAACAGCGTCACATCCACCACTACCATAGACTGCCTGCACCAGAGCTTCAGCAACCAGGGCATCCCTGAAATGGTGGTGAGTGACAATGCCATATGTTGTGTTAGTACCGGAACTTAAGAATTCATGAGAAAAAACGGAATAGTGCCGTGGCTGCTCCCTTCCACCCGTCGCCAAGCGGGCTGTTCAAACATTTAAAGAGATGATAAAAAAGCGCTGAGGGCAGCTTGTCAGCTAAGGTGTCACGGGTCTTGTTCAGCTACAGGATAACGCCTCAGTCCACCGCAGGTCTCTCCCCAGCTGAGATGCTGTTGGGGAGGAAGCTGCGCTCCACTCTGGACTTATTACACCCAGACCTAAACAGGAAAATAGAAACCAGACAAAGAAAACAGAAAGACCAGCACGACAAAAATACAAAGGACAGAGGGTTCGGGGCAGGAGACGCTGTCATGACAAGGAATTTCAGCCACGGACCGAGGTGGGTCCCAGGATTCATTGTGTCAGAAACAGGTCCTGTCCCATATAAGGTCATGATGGGAGATGATAGAGTGGTCCGCCGACATGTGGACCAGATCCTGTCCAGGCGTGAAGAGACAGCAGAAGGGCTGGATGTTTTCGAGGAGCCCAGCACCCACACTCCCGGTACTGCCGTCGTGGCGTCAGTACAACCGGTGGATCTCCCTGGCCAACCACAACCCACTGGAGGAAATCCAAGCTGTGAGTCAGAAACACAGGTCAGTGCCCAGAGGCAGCCGCCAGATACTGCACAAGTGAAAGGGGGCAGTGATGCTACTCAAAGTGTCCAACGTACAACAAGACTCACAAAGCTGCCAAGCCACCTGAAAGACTTTGCACTGTAGAACAGACAATAAATGATGCGTACCTGGTGATGTTTACCTAAGCTATCTGTGGAGATAATACCTGTTTTAAGGTGGCCTCATTGTTAGTGAATTGCATGGTAAATGGTGACTGTTTAGTTCAAATCAACCAGAAGGAGATAGAGAAGGTATAGGCCATGTGAGGGTTTTTTTTTCTTTTATTGTTTTAGCTTAGAGAAACTGTTGGAGTTTTGCTTACACTTCTTAAGCTTTATCTTAAGTGGGAGAGAATGTAATATTCCAGTTCAACCACTAGGTGGAGGACGGTGTTAATTAGTAAGGAAGTCAGAACACTAGGCCAGCGAAGAGTAAGATCATGCCTGTATGTGTCTGCCGGTTACCCCAGTAAACATATTCCTAGCTTACCCATCACCTTGGTCTCACTACTTCATTCTTGGAGGTAATTACAACTGTAAAGTTGATGTGGCAGTACGTCAGTGAACCTTGAAACTTTAAAACGTGTCCACTCATTTTTCTTGGGGCTCTCTCTGTAAGCGGAGGAAGTAACTGAAAGATGGAAGGCCTGGGCCTTTCTCCAACATCCGGCGCCTTCCAGTGTTAGTCAGTACACATGCTTTACTGTTAAGCTAATTTGGTTAGCAAGCGCTCGCTCCACACATACATACACCGCATGGTTCCTGTTCGGCTCCATGTGGTTCACTGTGACGCAGTTCAGGGAGATGTGGCTGCGACTCATGCTTGTTGTTTGGTTGCTGAAAAGCGTCTGGGACAGTTTCCTTTTTCCACAGCCAATAATCCTTAGGATAATGACTCGGTCTTGTTGGGAGGTGACACGTCATCTGTTAAAGTAGAGTGTCGTCAGTCAGTAGAAACTGTTGAGGTGTGTTGAACTTTCACCCCCTCGTTCATTCCAGCTTTATTTTAGTTTATCTCATTTCCTCTGGCGGTAATCTCTCATGGTGAACTTTTGGAAAAAGGTCCCTGTGGAACCAGGCTGTTTTGGTCCAGCGGGTCAGAGTGACCGGGACCTGAGCGTCTGTTCAAATACACACAGTGGGTTCATTAATCATCTACAAGTCCACACGAAATCCTGAAATTATGTTTAAACAGCACGACACACATTAATGCAACAAACTTGTGTACTTGTACGTGATGACACAGTTTTTCTGACTCGTGTGTGTAAATCTGCTGTGTACTTCAATTCTGTTCACCACCTGTTGATCTGACACATTCACGAAATGTACTCAACATATGATAGTACTACTTTATAGGAAATACACAGAAACTTGATAGAGTACTATGATGTATATGTAGCACTCTATGATGCCAGTAACAACTGAATTTATGGACTAATTATTACTAATTATTACTATTTATCTACCGACTACAGGCTGTCCTGTAAGTCACTTTGGCTACAAGTGTCTGATAAGTAAATGCAGCTAACAGCCCAACTAACGCACGAGCAAGCACGTTATCGAGTCAAATGGAAGAGCGCCCTCATCTGTTCAGCTGTAGTCAGCTGTCCCCCGTCCACACTGAAGATGCAGTTACTAAAACCTGCAGAGCTTCTCGTGTTTTACTGCCTCAGCTCAGCTAAAACCACATCAGGATCAGGACGTACGTTATCCAGCTGCGTGACACTGAATAGACTATTGAAACACACACACACACACACACACACACACACACACACAGCATGTAGAGTTAAGTTTACACGTGCTACACAAATTCACAATTCACAAAGGTGTGTGAGTGAGGTTTTGGGGTGGAAATCCACTTCAGGTTTATTTTGTGTTTGTTGAGTATTGTGAGCCAATCAGAGCGCAGAGATGAATCCTGAACCAAATGCCTCCACTGATAAACACACCAGCACCCACAGACAGAGAAACACACAGACGGACTGACGGACAGACTGACAGAAACACACAGACAGACAGAAACACACGGACGGACAGACGGACAGACAGACGGACAGACAGACGGACGGACAGACGGACAGACGGACGGACAGACGGACGGACAGACGGACGGACGGACAGACGGACGGACAGACGGACGGACAGACAGACAGACGGACGGACGGACAGAAACACACAGACGGACTGACGGACAGACTGACAGAAACACACAGACAGACAGAAACACACGGACAGACTGACAGAAACACACAGACAGACAGAAACACACGGACGGACGGACAGACAGACGGACGGACAGACGGACAGAAACACACGGACGGACAGACAGACAGACAGACAGACAGACAGAAACACACGGACGGACAGACGGACAGACAGACAGACAGACAGACAGACAGACAGAAACACACGGACGGACAGACAGACAGACAGACGGACAGACAGACAGACAGACAGACAGACAGAAACACACGGACGGACAGACAGACAGACAGACAGACAGACAGACAGAAACACACGGACGGACAGACAGACAGACAGACAGACAGACAGAAACACACGGACAGACAGACAGACAGACAGACGGACATGATGAAGTTTTTCTTACTTTCTCTTCTCTGCTGGATGTGGGCGAGTGAAGCTCTTGTCAGGTAAGAACCATTCTGTTAAACCTGTAGAAAATACACACACACAAACACACACACACACAAACACACACACACACACACACACACATGCAGACGGGTGACAGATTAAAGAAAAACCAACATGAAGTGTCTGGGTGAGCTGTTGGGCCACCACGAGCCTCCAGAACATCTTCAATGCTCCTTGTCATACATTCTACAAGTCTCTGAACTCTACTGGAGAGATGGCGCACTACTACTACTACTACTACTACTACTATTACTACTACTACTACTACTCTCGGCTGCTCCCGTTAGGGGGCGCCACAGCGGATCATCCGTCTCCATCTCTGCCTGTCCTCTGCATCTTCCTCTGTCACACCAGCCACCTGCATGTCCTCCCTCACCACATCCATAAACCTCCTCTTTGGCCTTCCTCTTCTCCTCTTCCCTGGCAGCTCCATATTCAGCATCCTTCTCCCAGTATACCCAGCATCTCTCCTCCACACATGTCCACACCATCTCCATCTTGTCTCTCTTGCTTTGTCTCCAAACCGTCCAACCTGAGCTGTCCCTCTAATATACTGGTTCCTAATCCTGTCCTTCTTCGTCACTCCCAATGGAAATCTTATCATCTTCATCTCTGCCACCTCCAGCTCCTCCTCCTCTCTTTTCATCAGTGCCACTGTCTCCAAACCATACAACATAGCTGGTCTCACCACCATCTTGTAAACCTTCCCTTTAACTCTTGCTGGTACCCTTCTGTCACACATCACTCCTGACACTCTTCTCCACCCACTCCACCCTGCCTGCACTCTCTTCTTCACCTCTCTCCTGCACTCCCCGTTACTTTGGACAGTTGACCCCAAGAATTTAAACTCAAACACTTTCGTCACCTCCACTCCTTGCATCCTGACCATTCCACTGTCCTCCCTCTCATTCACACATAGGTATTCCGTCTTGCTGCTACTGACTTCCATTCCTCTTCTCTCCAGTGCATACCTCCACCTCTCCAGGCTCTCCTCCACCTGCACCCTACTCTCACTACAGATCACAATGTCATCCGCAAACATCATAGTCCGTGGAGACTCCTGCCTGATCTTGTCTGTCAACCTGTCCATCACCACTGCAAACAAGAAAGGGCTCAGAGCCGATCCTTGATGTAATCCCACCTCCACCTTGAACCCATCTGTCATTCCAACCACACACCTCACCACTGCTACACCTCCCTCATACATATCCTGCACCACTCCTACATACTTCTCTGCAACTCCTGACTTCCTCATACAATACCACACCTCCTCTCTCGGCACCCTGTCATATGCTTTCTCTAAATCTACAAAGACACAATGTACCTCCTTCTGGCCTCCTCTATACTTCTCCATCAACATTCTCAAAGCAAACATCACATCTGTGGTGCTCTTTCCTGGCATGAAACCATACTGCTGCTGCTGATCATCACCTCTCCTCCTCTTAACCTAGCTTCTGTTACTCTTTCCCATATCTTCATGCTGTGGCTGATCATCACCTCTCCTCCTCTTAACCTAGCTTCTATTACTCTTTCCCATATCTTCATGCTGTGGCTGATCAACTTTATACCTCTGTAGTTGCTACAGTTCTGCACATCACCCTTGTTCTTGAAGATCGGTACCAGTATGCTTCTTCTCCACTCCTCAGGCATCCTCTCACTTTCCAAGATTGTGTTAAACAATCTAGTTAAAAACTCCACTGCCATCTCTCCTAAACACCTCCATACCTCCACAGGTATGTCATCAGGACCAACCGCCTTTCCACTCTTCATCCTCTTCATAGCTGCCCTCACTTCCTCCTTGCTAATCCACCACACTTCCTGATTCACTATCCCCACATCATCCAACCTTCTCTCTCTCTCATTTTCTTCATTCATCAGCCCCTCAAAGTACTCCTTCCACCTTCTCAGCACACTCTCCTCGCTTGTCAGCACATTTCCATCTCTATCCTTGATCACCCTAACTTGCTGCACATCCTTCCCAGCTTGGTCCCTCTGTCTAGCCAATCGGTACAAGTCCTTTTCTCCTTCCTTAGTGTCTAACCAGTCATACAACTCTCCATACACCTTTTCCTTTGCCTTTGCCACCTCTCTCTTCACTTTACGCTGCATCTCCTTGTACTCCTGTCTACTTTCTTCATCTCTCTGACTATCCCACTTCTTCTTTGCCAACCTCTTCCTCTGTATACTTTGCTGTACTTCCTCATTCCACCACCAAGTCTCCTTGTCTTCCTTCCTCTGTCCTGATGACACACCAAGTACCTTCCTAGCTGTCTCCCTCACTATTTCTGCAGTGGTTGTCCAGCCATCTGGCAACTCTTCACTACCACCCAGTGTCTGTCTTAACTCCTGCCTGAACTCCACACAACAGTCTTCCTTCTTCAACTTCCACCATTTGATCTTTGGCTCTGCCTTCACTCGCTTCCTCTTCTTGGTCTCCAATGTCATCCAACAGACCACCATCTGATGCTGCCTAACTTCCACCATTTGATCCTTGGCTCTGCCTTCACTCTCTTCCTCTTCTTGGTCTCCAAAGTCATCCTACAGACCACCATCCAATGCTGCCTAGCTACGCTCTCCCCTGTCACCACCTTGCAGTCTCCAATCCCTTTCAGGTCTCACCTCCTACATAAGATATAGTCCACCTGTGTGCACTTTCCTCCACTCTTGTACGTCACCCTGTGTTCCCCCCTCTTCTTGAAATATGTATTCACCACAGCCATTTCCATCCTTTTCACAAACTCCACCACCATCTGTCCTTCCACATTCCTCTCCTTGACTCCATACCTTCCCATCACCTCCTCATCGCCTCTGTTCCCTTCACCAACATATCCATTGAAGTCCACTCCAATCACCACTCTCTCCTCCTTGGGTACCCTCTCCACCATGTCGTCCAACTCACTCCAGAATTCTTCTTTCTCTTCTATCTCACACCCAACTTGCGGGGCATATGTGCTGATAACATTCATCATCACACGTTCGATTTCCAGCTTCATACTCATCACTCTGTCTGACACTCTCTTCACCTCCAGCACGCTCTTGACATACTCTTCCTTCAGAATTACCCCTACCCCATTACTCCTCCCATTCGCACCATGGTAGAAGAGTTTGAACCCACCTCCGATACTCCTGGCCTTACTCCCCTTCCACCTGGTCTCTTGCACACACAGTATTCCTACCTTTCTTCTCTCCATCATATCAGCCAGCTCTCTCCCTTTACCAGTCATAGTGCCAACAATCAAAGTTCTGACTCTCACCTCCACACTCCTACCCTTCCTGTTCTCCCGCTGCCTCTGGACATGCCTTCCCCCTCTCCTGCTCCTTTGCCCAACAGTAGCATAGTTTCCACCGGCACCCTGCTGGCCAACAGTACCAGTGGCGGTCACTGGTAACCTGGGCCTTGACCGATCTAGTATAGAAATCTTATTTACGATCCACATATTTGATTTGGTAAAGATTTTACGCCAAATGCCCTTCGTGATGCAACCCTCCCCATTGTACATCTTCAGTGGCTGGGTTGGAGGGAGGGATGGAGCACCATTCTTCCAAAAGAGATTCCCTCATTTGGTGTTTTGATGATGATGGTGGAGAGCGCTTTCTAACACGATGGTCCAAAATCTCTCATAGGTGTTCAGTTGGGTTGAGATCTGGTGACTGTGAAAGCCATAGCATATGAGTTACATCATCTTCATCCTCATCAAAGCATTCAGTGACCCCTGGTGTCCTGTGGTTGGGGGCATTGTCATCCTGGAGGAGACCCCTCCCATCAGGATAGAAATGTCTCATCATAGGATAAAGGTGATCAATCAGAATTACTTTGTATTGACTTGCAGTGACCCTTTCCTCTAAGAAGACAAGTGGACCCAAACCATACCAGGAAAATGTCCCCCACATCATAACAGAGCCCCGGGCCCCCTCACTGTAGGGGTCAAGCACTCAGGTTTTTATTTGCATTTGTCACCCATCTGTATATAATTTGTAGTATTTGAAATACAAATTTATTTTGGCCCATTGACTATCGCAGTAACCATGTTGACCACTCATATTAAAAATGTACCATCAGTTTACATCCCATTACCCCACCCACACCACCACCTATCTCTCTCTCTCTCTCTCTCTGTCTGTCTGTCTCTCTCTGTCTGTCTCTCTCTGTCTCTCCGTCTGTCTCTCTGTCTGTGTCTCTCTCTCTCTGTCTGTCTCTCTCTCTCTCTGTCTCTCTCTCTGTCTGTCTCTCTCTCTCTGTCTGTCTCTCTCTGTCTGTGTGTCTCTCTCTCTCTCTCTCTCTCTCTCTCTCTCTCTCTGTCTGTCTCTCTCTGTCTCTCCGTCTGTCTCTCTGTCTGTGTCTCTCTCTCTCTGTCTGTCTCTCTCTGTCTCTCTCTCTCTCTGTCTCTCTCTGTCTGTCTCTCTGTCTGTCTCTCTGTCTGTCCAGGGTCTCTCTGCGGCGGATGCCTTCGATTCGTAGTCAGCTGCGAGCCGAAGGTCATCTGAAGGAGTTCGTGACGGACCACCAAACGGACATTTTCAACCGCCGCTATGCTCAGTGTTTCCCACCCGGCTCGCCCTCGCTGCAGCTGGGACGCTCCAGCGAGAGGCTCTTTAACTTCATGGACGTAAGAACCAGCACGTTGCCATGGAAACAATCTCAGACAAATGTTGCGGGAGAGCAGCAGAGGACCGGTTTTGCTGGCCACCTCCCAGCAGACTGGCTCCACCTGATCTGCCAGACTCTTTAAAGCCGACATTAAGCGTCATGCAGAGCAGCTCTTGCTGCTGGGAGGAAACGTGTCTCCGAGTAAAACAGGACATTAGGCAGGACGACACGTGGAGAAGGATGGGATTTGATTGGATGTAGCAAAACTTTGGTTGATATGATTGGTTGGGACGTTGCCCGCCCGCCCGCCGGGACTTGACACGATCACAAACACTTGTCATTGTTGGAGGAAGTTGCGGTGATTAGTTTGACGTCACATAAGAAAAAAACGGATTTTTTAATTATTATTAGTTGTTGAATAGGTGCATAATGTGACTGGAGAGATGAGCTGACAAGGTAAAGAGTCAGTTTTCATTTCACGTCACCTTTAAACCTAATGACCCATCCCAGAGACAAGACAAACTCACAGCAGAGAACGAGTCCGGTTCCCCTCAACCCTTAACGAAAAGCAACTTCATCGTCATGACTGAACAGCACAAACCGCTCAACTGCTCCATTTGATGTTCCAACCTTCACACCCGAACACACCCGAACACACCTGAACACACCCGAACAGACCCGAACACACCCGAACACACCTTAACACACCTTAACACACCCGAACAGACCCGAACACACCTTAACACACCTGAACACACCCAAACAGACCCGAACACACCTTAACACACCTTAACACACCCAAACAGACCCGAACACACCTTAACACACCTGAACACACCCAAACAGACCCGAACACACCTTAACACACCTGAACACACCCGAACAGACCCGAACACACCTGAACACACCCAAACAGACCCGAACACACCTTAACACACCCAAACAGACCCGAACACACCTTAACACACCCGAACACACCCAAACAGACCCGAACACACCCAAACAGACCCGAACAGACCTGAACACACCCGAACACACCTGAACACACCCGAACGCGTGATTTTTTTTCGCACCCGTTTTCCGGGACTCTGCCTCTGATTGGCTAGTACTCGTTGCCTCCGTTGATTAGGTTGGTTAGGGTTAGGGATAGGGTTAGCCAATCAGAGATAGAGTAGGGGCGG
Organism: Lampris incognitus; assembly: GCF_029633865.1. Taxonomy (NCBI): domain Eukaryota; kingdom Metazoa; phylum Chordata; class Actinopteri; order Lampriformes; family Lampridae; genus Lampris; species Lampris incognitus. The sequence goes on along the minus strand of NC_079213.1, from coordinate 2,040,049 downwards.
GTCTTCCCCGGAATCCAGGTGAACGCTCTCTCAACAAGTACTAGCCAATCAGAGGCAGAGTTTCCGGAAAACGGGTACGAAAAAAAATCAAGCCGCCTGAACACAGCGGCGCACCGGGCCAGAGCGTGCTGCGTGCGTGTTCCGGGACTGGGCTCACTGGCCAATCACAGCCAAGTTAGTTCACGCGCACTAACAGATGGCCAATCGAAAGCCACGGAGAAGAAAATGTCAAAAAGTAAAGGAGGGGCTGAAAAAAACGAGAGAAAAATGGAAGCGGGCATTAGAGGCACAGGCTTCCGAATGTAAACAGCACGAAACCGCCCAGAGCCACGGCGCACCTGTGCTGCGCATGTAGGTGGAGCAAGGCTGTGTTCAGTGAGAAAGGCGGGGGTCCAGCAAGTAGCGATTATGTTCCAGGGATTAGTCCTATCCTCACAGTATCATGAGTAACTAGGCTAACAATATAGCTAGCTAGCTTTGGCACATTCTCACCTCCGTACCGTTATCTGCTGTCTTCCTTCCGTGTGTCCACACATCAGTTAAGAGCGCGTCCTACTAAATGTCCCTCTCAGGTCTTTGTGACACACAGCCCACCGTGGGGGGGGGGGGGGGACGGGACGACGTAGTGTTTGGGAGTCAGCGCCCTCTAGTGGCCAGCACCGGTATTTAAGAGGAGCAGACTGAAGGGGTAAGATAATAAATGACAATAATAATAAACTTAATTTGTATCTCACCTTTGTGAGCAGCGTTACACGGCAGGAGAGAATAATGCACCGTCAAGATAAAACAACAAACTACCTTAGAAATACAGGACATGACGCCAGAGCCGCTCCGCAGAACCAGGTAAAACACGGTCAGGATCAAGTCACAAGAGCATCATTGAAATGAAAAGAATTAGAGGCGACAACACAAGAATTATGATAAAACAATTTAAATAAGGTGATGAAAGAAAAGTATGAAAATATGACGAAAAACGTAAAATTATAAAAGTATAAGCTATATAAGCACGTCCACAATCACCTGTCAACAACTCAAGACGAGGATGCTCAAGCGGGCTGTAACCTGTAATTACATTAAACTACCCCCCCCAACCATAACCGACTGTTATCTATACTGTACATATCACCCCCGCCCCTCACCCTGGGGGGGGGGGCAGGTGCAGCTGATAAGTCCTTCCCAGTACAGCCTGAACATCACGGAGAAGCTACGTCAGTCTTTCTAGTGAGCACTAAAATCTGTCCATGACAAGAATCTGAACCCTTCCAACCAAGCAACTGTGTGTGTGTGTGTGTGTGTGTGTGTGTGTGCGTGTGTGCGTGTGTGTCTGTGTGTGTGTGTACTAGGCCCAGTATTACGGGGAGATCAGTCTCGGTACTCCGGAGCAGAACTTCTCAGTGGTGTTTGACACTGGATCAGCTGATCTCTGGGTCCCTTCTTCCTACTGTGTCAGCCAGGCCTGTGGTAACACACACACACACACACACACACTTCTTCTTCTTGTGTTGAACTTGAGACTGTGTGTGTCTGAGATAGTGTGTGATTATATCAATGGGCAAGTGTGTGTGTCCTGGCCTCTGGCCTCAGACCAGAGGGTTCAGGGCAGCTGAGTGTAGGAGGCAGTGTGTGTAGAGAAGACAGCATGGTCGTCTAAGTTGTGGTTGTTGACTATGAATTCCTCTCTTGCACGACACCCTGGACACGTGACATCCCACGAGCTTTCTTTCATCCAAGGTCCAGTTGTGTTTCCCCACCTTTCTTTGTTGGCTGTTGTTTTTGTTCCTTTTGAAACAGAAATAATACAGCACAGAATAATAACTACAAATAAACACAAAGTCTACAACCAACTACAACCGAGTTCAGTGAGTGGTTTTCATCGTCAGTGGTTTATGATCTATGTGGAGTACAACAAGTTTTGTCTCCAGTTAATTAGCATCTGGATAGTTTGGCTCTAACTGCTGCTAGAGGCTCGAGAGCAGCGCCGTGAGTAGTAGTAGTAGTATTAGTAGTAGTAGTAGTAGTATTAGTATTAGCGTCAGGCTTACATGAACTGGATGACTCCAGTGGTGGACAAGACTTCCTTGTGATAGCGACTTGTAAAAACTCCCGTTTGTCAAGCAGGGATTTTCCTTGGTACTTGTGGCGTCGTCCCTGCTTAATATAATGTATATGAAATGTACAGAAAGCTTTTTACGTTGTGGAAATGGATTTGTCTGTCTACGTCCCCAACATTTTAGCTTTTCTTGTGCTCCAGGTCAGAACACAGCTCATTCATTTTGAATAAAGGGGGGAAAAGTTGTAAATAGAGCATCTTTAAGTACTAATAACTGACCATCATTGAGAAAAATGGAACAAAATCCAACAGTTAGACGACGGCAGTCAATCTGCTTTCTATATTTTTATAGCAGTGAAAGGATACAGATCTACTCTGACACAGACAATTACAGAGAAAGACAATTATGAGATAAATAATAACACCGGACAACAAATTAGAGATTATGATAAACGTCAAGCTGAACACAAAAATAATTTCGGATTTGCTGTATCACGTAGGAACTTGGAGAAACATTAAAATAACGTTGAGTGTAACATGTTTCATCGCATAATGCTGTGGACACGTTGTGTTACTTCAACTGAGCTTAAGATGTTCTGCAGCTGATGTTGGTTTGTACTCGGCATCTGGTGCCTCTCGTGTCAGTGTCCAACAACAGTCGGCCAGCATTGCTGGGTTCCAGTTGCCCTGATACCTCTTTTCCATGATGACTATGTCCTGGTGAAATCTTTCACCATGTTCCTCACTGACTGCACCAAGATCAGCAGGGAAGAAGTCCACATGTGATGCACAACATGAATTTTCAACGACATGTTGCACTTTGTGGTTTTGTGTGCGTTAAGCATGTTGTCAAGCAGCTCAGTGTAGTTTGGTGCTCTGTAGTTGCCAAGAAAATTCTCAACAACATCCTTAAATGCCTTCCATGCTATTTTCTCTGGCCCCACCAGCAGATCTTCTACCTCGCTCTCATTGAGGACCTGTCTGATTTGTGGACCAGCAAAAATGCCTCCCTTCATCTTGGCATCAGTTGTTCTTGGAAACATCTGTCTCAGATAGTGAAATCCATCACTTTCTTTGTTCATTGCTTTCACAAACTGTTTCATCAATCTGAGTTTTCTATGAAGAGGAGGCAGAGATATCTGGGTTGGGTGGACAAGTGGTTTATGCTCCACACGTTTCTGCCCTGGAGTGAAATGCTTATGGAGCGGCCCGTTCTTTTTAATGTGATGTGACCCTTTAGCACGGCTATCCCATTCACGCAGGAAACACCAGTACTTTGTATATCCCAGCTGTATTCCTGGTAGCAGTGCCAATACTTTTACATCATCACACATGTTCCAGTCGTAATGTTGTGCTGTGTGTGCTTCAACAACACTTCCATGTTAGTGTAGGTTTCTTTCATGTGTGCTGCATAGCCAGTGGGTACTGAAGGGTGGACATTGCCATTGTGTAAGAGGACAACTTTCAGGCTTAACTTTGATGAATCTATAAAAAGGCGCCATTGTTGTGGGTCATGCACACAACCCAAAGCCATGAACAATCCATCAATGTCAGTGCAGAAACAGAAGTTGTCAACCTGCGGAACAAAGTTTGTCAAGTGTTCTTTTTTTTTGCCCCCCCCCTCCTTTTCTCCCCATTTGGATCCGGCCAATTACCCCACTCTTCCGAGCCATGCCGGTCGCTGCTCCACCCCCTCTGCTGATTTGGGGAGGGCTGCAGACTACCTCATGCCTCCTCTGATACATGTGGAGTCGCCAGCCGCTTCTTTTCACCTGACAATGAGGAGTTTCACCAGAGGGACATAGCACGTGGGAGGATCGTGCTATTCACCTCAGTTCCCCCTCCCTGCTGAACAGGCACCCCGACCCACCAGAGGAGGCGCTAGAGCAGCGACCAGGACACATACCCACATCCAGCTTCCCACCTGCAGACATGACCAACTGTGTCTGTAGGGATGCCCGACCAAGCCGGGGTGACACAAGGATTCGAACCGGCGATCCCCGTGTTGGTAGGCAACAGAATAAAAAATCCAAACAGAATTGTTTGGATTTTTGTGATGTTTGTTTTTTGGTTAACTGCTGCAAGTGGTTCAATGAAAACGGCGAATAAATATGGGGAGAGTGGGCATCCTCACCGTGGACCTCTGTGTAAAATTAAGTGTTGTGATATTAGTCCATTGGTGGTGAGCGTTGCCATCAGTGATGTGTGCAAAATCCTCACCCTGTGGATAGATGATTTACCAAAACCACATTTTTTTAATGTAGAAAATAAAAACTCCCAATTTACTTTATCAAATGCCATTTCAGCATCCAATGAAACTATGGCTGTTGTTGAGTTTGTGTGAAATGTGTAATAGATTAAGTTACATAGTTTGTGTTGGTTGTTAGATGAGTGTCTTCCTTTAAAAATGCCAGTTTGGTCTGAGTGGATGATAGATGGAGTAACTGTTTCGATTCGTGGTGCTAGGGCTTTACTAATGATTTCATGCCGGTGTTGATGAGAGATAGGGGCCAGTAGCTTGATGGGGAGGTGGGGTCTTTGTTGGGTTTTAGTAAAAGAGAGATTGTAGCAGTGTTAATGTCTATGGGAAGTTTGGATTTTGTTTGATTTCTGCTGTTAATCTTTTGAATATTCCAAAAGTGTTTACAGAACTCGGCAGGGAAGCCATCAGGACCTGGTGAATTATTGTTAGGCATGAGTCTGAGTGCATTATGGAATCCTGTTATTGTAAAGCTCTGATCTAGAACATAGGAGATAGCAGTTGGTTGGTGAGTGTTTTTGAAACTTTGTTTTTGAGTTTGACTGGGATTGAAGCTGTTTTCTTCTTCTTCTTCTTCTTCTTCTTCTTCTGGATTAATGGCAAATTGCAACCAGATGGAGCATTATCGCCACCTACTGTGGCATTAAAGACTCCTTAATTTATATCCTCTCCACCAGTCGAGTATCCCTGAGAAAGGTGAAGATACATTCAAGGACATAATTTCCAGCGCTCCCCGCGAAAATTGATTTCAGGTCCATGCGCACAATTCCTTTTTGTTCCAACATGGCTTTCAGTATGAGTCTCTCTCCTGCATATGTTCGGCAAATAAAAATACATGTTCCACTGTCTCCGGTTGGTGGCAGACATCACAGGTCCCAGTTTGATGTTTCCCGGTGAGCTGTAATGAAGAATTTAGTTTCGTCTAGTATGCCCTAATCTTAACCTGCTAATGATGTTCTGTTCTCTCCGGTTCTTCCTCCAAGTCCTTTCTACTCTGACTTCCTGTTGGATCCAGTACAGATGTCGTCCTTTTACATTGTTGTCCCATAATTTCTGCCCTTGTGCCTTGATTTTATGTCTAATGAATGATTTTGTTTCCGCTTTACTGATTGGTACTGACAGTTCTACATGACTTGCTGTTAAACCGGTTGTGGCCAGTTGATCCACTGTTTCATTTCCCCTAATACCTACATGAGCTGGTATCCACAAAAACTGGACATCTATTCCCAACCTAGCAATCCTGTATAATAACTGTAATATTTCACACACAATATCTTGTCGACAGTTTGAAGATGTATTTTTTAAACTAATCAAGGCTGCGTAAATTAAAACTCGCAGTGGTTGTATTTCTTTTACCCACTGAAGAGCTAATGAGATAGCCATCATTTTCACAGTATACACTGCTAAGTGATCACTTGCTCGCTTTTTCACTCTGACCTTTAACCCAGGAACATAAAATGCACAACCCATTTTTCCATTCTCTGGCTTTTTGGATCCATCAGTAAATATATGTATATATTGTCCATATCTTCCACGTATAACAGTGTTCACATAAGCCAGCACATTGATTGTATTTCGTTTTGAGAGTAAATGATCCAATATAGAGAAATCTACTACTGGTTGAGGTAGTAACCATGGTGGAACAGCTGATATTAAAACAGTTTGACTACTATTCCAGTCTTTGATTCAGAATTCCTTACATATATCTGAGATACCAACACAAAAACACTCTTTTTTAAGTTTGTTACTTTCCCAACTCCTATCTAAATTCTGTTTTGTAGGATGTGAATCTTTATGTCCCTGCAGAGTTGCCCAGTAATTAGCCATTAACTGTCTCCTCCTTAAATAAAGAGGCATTTCTCCAACTTCTACCTGAAGTGCTGACACTGGTGTAGACTTGAGTGCTCCACAACACAACCTTAAATGCTTGAGCCTGGATTCTGTCCAGCCTTTTTAAAGAAGTACATGCAGCTCAACCAAACACAATACAACCATAATCTAGGACTGATCTGATTAAAGCTGTATAAATGGTCCTTAAAGCAGCTGTATCAGCCCCCCACACGGTGCCTGCCAAGCATCTCATAACATTCAAAACTTTTTTTTACATTTATCTTCTATTTTATCAATGCGGTTTTTCCATGTGACCCTCTGGTCCACCCATATTCTAAGGAATGTAAATGCTTTAATTTTCCTTAATCCTTGGCCATAGAGTTTTAAACTAACATCTTCTCCTACCCTTTTCCTTCTAAAAATAAAAAATAAAATACCGTTTCTGATTTTCTACCGACAACTTAAACCGGCATGTCAGAAAGCAGTTTTTTAGGCTGTTGTCTGGCTTTGCTGGAGCGAGCACTTCCTGGTTTGACTCTCTGGGCCTTGATAGGTGGGTCGGCTGCTGCCGGTTACACAGCCTCTACTGCTGCCTTGCTGTGAAAATCTAAGGGGAGGGATTTTCACTAAAAGCCTATACAGAGAGATTTTACTAAGCCCCAAACAGAACAAGCGCCGATCTAGAACATAGGAGATAGCAGTTGGTTGGTGAGAGTTTCTGAAACTTTGTTTTTGGCTTTGATTGGGATTGAAGCTGTTGTAAGGCTGTTGTCAGGCTGACTGGATTGGGTAAAGACTCGCGAGTCTACCCGTGTGAGTCCACCAAGCAAGGACAACGACTGGTTAGTCCTTTTCTACGGTCTAGTCACATAGCCTACCTCACTTGCCATATGCTGCAAAAACATCCCTGTCATCTAAGGCTTCCGGAAAAAAATCCCATGTCGCAGACAACGCAACCCTGAGAACATGTACTCACTCAGGAAAGCCTCTTCTACTCACTCCTCCTTTACTCTTGGCTTATGGAACTAGCCCTGGCCCAAACCTGGCTCTGTCCAGCAAACACTGCCACACTGGCCATACATACTCTCTGTTGACTACACAAAGAAGACCATCTTCCACTGCCGAGGTCACGGGATTTCCTGCCAACCGTGGAGGTGCCTCCTGCAGAGGTTCGCCATTTTGTTTGCATCGAGGGCCCTCCATGCTCCAATGTTTGGTTTAATTTCCCCCACTGTGCCACTGTTGTTCATGGAAAGAGAAGATACCATAATGCCCCTTTTTGAGAGAGAGCACAGAAACGGTGCCGCTCATCGCTGCATCCCTATACATGTGACATTATATGAGACATTGTGTCTTATCTATGTGTCGATTGTGACAGCATGTTGATGTGTGTGTGTGTGTGTGTGTGTGTGTGTGTGTTTTCCAGCCCTGCACAGGTGTTTCGTGCATTTGAGTCGAGTTCTTTTGGTCGTGACGGCCGAATGTTTGGAATCAACTATGGATCTGGACACTTACTGGGAGTGATGGGAAGAGAGACGCTGAAGGTGGAACTGTCTGTCTGTCTGTCTGTCTGTCTGTCTGTCTGTCTGTCTGTCTGTCTGAATGTTTCCAAGTTGACAGTTGGTCGCTATCCCGCCTCTCCTCTTCTGTTAGTTTCTGTTCTGTTCACCAGGTGGGCGGGGTGACGGTGGTGAACCAGGAGTTCGGGGAGTCGGTCTATGAGCCCGGTTCGGCCTTCGTCATGGCTCGTTTTGATGGCGTTCTGGGCATGGCGTACCCCTCCCTGGCAGAGATTCTGGGAAACCCCGTCTTTGACAACATGCTGGCCCAGAGGACCGTTGACCAGCCTGTCTTCTCCTTCTATCTCAGCAGGTGGCACTGTGATGCCTCTATACTGTAAAACCATTACGTCTAGATAGCGGCTATGGCAGATTGTCTTTCTAAGCTCCGATTCACACTGGCCAAAAAACCCGCTAACATCCGCTTTTTACATCGACCAGAGGCGGCCATTAGCGGGGG
>NC_079213.1:2010620-2031690 GCF_029633865.1 Lampris incognitus | reverse complement strand
CTCCCACGCGCTACGTCCCCCTGGTGAAACTCCTCACTGTCATGTGACTCCACATGTATCGGAGGAGGTATGTGGTAGTTTGCAGCTCTCCCCGGACCGGCAAAGGGGGTGGAGCAACGACTGGGACATCTCGGAAGAGTGGGGTAATTGGCCGGATGCAATTGGGGAGAAAAAAGGGGGCGGTGTCGAAAAAAAAAAGATATTTATATTGTAACGTTCACGGATAGGTAGACACGTTAGCCCTTGGCTAACGGGTCGGACCTTTGGTCGACTGGCTAACGTTGTCGCTCGCGGTGCAGGAGATACGGGTTCGCGTCCCGGCTGTGGCGGTTCCCCGAGTGCCCCCGAATTCGCTACAATATGCAAAAATACCCTTTCTAATAATTTCGGTTGGTGTTGTATTAAAGACAACATCGAATCCAGGATAAACTTGGACGGTTGGACGACTATATCAGCAATCGACGATTGGTTTTTTTTTTTTTTGGGGGGGGGGGGGGCTATTTTCTGTGTGATTTTTTTTTTTATTGCTTTGTTATTGCAAATTTAATGGTCTGCCTCCTCAGGGATTCAACTCGGTAAAGTGTGGCCCAGAGTGTGCGTGAAGAGGAACTGGCAGTTGGAGTTGGGCTATGGGCACGGATGTGTTATAGTAGAACTGGATCTACTACTACTTTTGGCTGCTCCCGTTAGGGGGCGCCACAGCGGATCATCCGTTTCCATCTCTTCCTGTCTTCTGCGTCTTCCTCTGTCACACCAGCCACCTGCATGTTCTCCCTCACCACATCCATAAGCCTCCTCTTTGGCCTTCCTCTTCTCCTCTTCCCTGGCAGCTCCATATTCAGCATCCTTCTCCCAATATACTCAGCATCTCTCCTCCACACATGTCCACACCATCTCCATCTTGTGTCTCTTGCTTTGTCTCCAAACAGTCCAACCTGAGCTGTCCCTCTAATATACTCCTTCCTAATCCTGTCCTTCTTCATCACTCCCAATGAAAATCTTATCATCTTCATCTCTGCCACCTCCAGCTCCGACCTCCTGTCTTTTCATCAGTGCCACTGTCTCCAAACCATACAACATAGCTGGTCTCACCACCATCTTGTAAACCTTCCCTTTAACTCTTGCTGATACCCTTCTGTCGCAAATCACTCCTGAACACTCTTCTCCACCCACTCCACCCTGCCTGCACTCTCTTCTTCACCTCTCTACTGCACTCCCCGTTACTTGGACAGTTGACCCCAAGTATTTAGACTCATCCACCTTCGTCACCTCCACTCCTTGCATCCTGACCATTCCACTGTCCCTCTCTCTCATTCACGCATAGGTATTCCGTCTTGCTCCTACTGACTTTCATTCCTCTTCTCTCCAGTGCATACCTCCACCTCTCCAGGCTCTCCTCCACCTGCACCCTACTCTCGCTACAGATCACAATGTCATCCGCGAACATCATCGTCCATGGAGACACCCTGCCTGATCTTGTCTGTCAACCTGTCCATCACCATTGCAAACAAGAAAGGGCTCAGAGCCGATCCTTGATGTAATCCCACCTCCACCTTGAACCCATCTGTCATTCCAACCGCACACCTCACCACTGCTACACCTCCCTCATACATATCCTGCACCACTCCTACATACTTCTCTGCAACTCTGACTTCCTCATACAATACCACACCTCCTCTCTCGGCACTCTGTCATAAGCTTTCTCTAAATCTACAAAGACACAATGCAGCTCTTTCTGGCCTTCTCTATACTTCTCCATCAACATTCTCAAAGCAAACATCTCATCTGTGGTGCTCTTTCCTGGCATGAAACCATACTGCTGCTCGCTGATCGTCACCTCTCCTCCCTCTTAACCTAGCTTCTATTACTCTTTCCCATATCTTCATGCTGTGGCTGATCATCACCTCTCCTCCTCTTAACCTAGCTTCTATTACTCTTTCCCATATCTTCATGCTGTGGCTGATCAACTTTATACCTCTGTAGTTGTTACAGTTCTGCACATCACCCTTGTTCTTGAAAATCGGTACCAGTATGCTTCTTCTCCACTCCTCAGGCATCCTCTCCCTTTCCAAGATTGTGTTAAACAATCTAGTTAAAAACCCCACTGCCATCTCTCCTAAACATCTCCATACCTCCACAGGTATGTCATCAGGACCAACTGCCTTTCCACTCTTCATCCTCTTCATAGCTGCCTCACTTCCTCCTTGCTAAGTTACCACACTTCCTGATTCACTATCCCTACATCATCCAACCTTCTCTCTCTCTCATTTTCTTCATTCATCAACCCTCAAAGTACTCCTTCCACCTTCTCAGCACACTCTCCTCGCTTGTCAGCACATTTCCATCTCTATCCTCGATCACCCTAACTTGCTGCACATCCTTCCCAGCTCGGTCCCTCTGTCTAGCCAATCGGTACAAGTCCTTTTCTCCTTCCTTAGTGTCTAACCTGTCATACAACTCTCCATACACCTTTTCCTTTGCCTTTACCACCTCTCTCTTCACTTTACGCTGCGTCTCCTTGTACTCCTGTCTACTTTCTTCACCTCTCTTACTATCCCACTTCTTCTTTGCCAACCTCTTCCTCTGTATACTTTGATGTACTTCCTCATTCCACCACCAAGTCTCCTTGTCTTCCTTCCTCTGTCCTGATGACACACCAAGTACCTTCCTAGCTGTCTCCCTCACTATTTCTGCAGTGGTTGTCCAGCCATCTGGCAACTCTTCACTACCACCCAGTGCCTGTGTTACCTCCTGCCTGAACTCCACACAACAGTCTTCCTTCTTCAACTTCCACCACTTGATCTTCGGTTGTGTCTTCACTCGCTTCCTCTTCTTGGTCTCCAAAGTCATCCTCCAGACCACCATCCGATGCTGCCTAGCTACGTTCTCCCTGTCACCACCTTGCAGTCTCCAATCCCTTTTAGATGGCGCCTCCTACATAAGATATAGTCCACCTGTGTGCACTTTCCTCCACTCTTGTACGTCACCCTGTGTTCCTCCCTCTTCTTGAAATATGTATTCACCACAGCCATTTCCATCCTTTTCACAAAATCCACCACCATCTGTCCTTCCACATTTCTCTTCTTGACTCCATACCTTCCCATCACCTCCTCATCACATCTGTTCCCTTCACCAACATGTCCATTGAAGTCGGCTCCAATCACCCCTCTCTCCTCCTTGGGTACCCTCTGCACCACGTCATCCAACTCACTCCAGAATTCTTCTTTTTCATCCATCTCACACCCAACTTGCAGGGCATATGCGCTGATAACATTTGTTGCTGTCACTGCGATGCTAAACGTTTTCTAAACACTCAGAGTGACAGAATTTGTTTCAAGGTGTGATTCATACACAACAGTTCTCGTGGTTCATATTTTACAATGGTTAATTTCTGCACTGTTTCCGTGGTTTGAATCTGATCCTTTGCGCCGTTAGGCCAGAACTTTGTAAAATTTATCTTGCAAACTGTTTTTCGAAGAGTGGGTCACAGCTGCAATGTTTTATTTCCTTACGTTTGTCCGATTTTCGCTTAAAATGTCGTTCTTGTAAACACAGATCGACAATGAGAACTTCAGTGTCAATAGTGGTCACTGAGGTCTAGCTGTTCTCCAACATGGCGGAGCTGTTATTCGTCAGTGAAAAAGTCACGTGACTGAGAATAACCCATTTGCATGTTGTTGTTGCACTGATGTCCGACGAGTCTTTGACAGAATAGGGCAGGGACTAAATGATGACTAAGTCATCTTTAGTAGTTGCTGTGTGATCAATTGGTGCTGAAAAGCACCGTCAAGTCATACCAATACCAAGTCAATGGCATATTTGAGAACTGGACCACAGACTGCGCAGCTGCGCACCTGATCATTCAACAGCGTACTGATGTTATCCCACCAGCTGGGTCATTTGAAGGCTGCAGGTGCTGGTGTCCATGTGACGCCCTGTGTTCACAACTTACTGCTTAGTGAAGACCTCAAGGTGGCTTATTTTATAGAATTGAAGAATTGAAGAAGAAGGCGCTGCCAGGGAAGAGGAGAAGAGGAAGGCCAAAGAGGAGGTTTATGGATGTGGTGAGGGAGGACATGCAGGTGGCTGGTGTGACAGAGGAACACGCAGAAGACAGGAAGAGATGGAAACGGATGATCCGCTGTGGCGCCCCCTAACGGGAGCAGCCAGAAGTAACAGCAGCAGTAGTAGTAGTAGTAGTAGTAGTAGTAGTAGTAGAAGAGTAGCCCGTGATGTTTCAGTAACATTAGATTTTCACATTAATGCTCGTGCAACTTGGTAGTGTTTGAATCTTTTGCCTGCACTATTTGCAAAGATTGCAAATTACTTAATGTGGGTCCTTCTGGTTTAAATCCAAACAATCCCAAAATGGGAATTTTGTATTTATTTATTTTTTTGCAATGAGCTCTTCCATGATTGCATTCGTTGAAAATGGCCGGGGGGGGGGGATATATCAGCAATCGCTGATTGTTGGGCTGACTGGGCGGTAGGAACACGCTGACATATCTCCAGACTCTGATCCACAAATCTCCAAATTCTTCAGTACTATGCGATGTGAATGGTTAGTCTCTGGTAGGACTTTGCCGGGGGTAGGATAGGCTGCATAGTGTTTCACATCTTCATCATAGCAGCCAAAAGAGGAAGAGGAACCTGCAGTAACTGATGTTCCCTGTGTAAACACTGACTTCTCCTCACAGAACAACAAGACATACGTATGACCTGTAGGTTAATTACATTTGATCTTTCCCTCTGTGTGTGTGTGTGTGTGTGTGTGTGTCTGTGTGTGTGTGTGTGTGTGTCTGTGTGTGTGTGTGTGCACTCAGTACCTGATAGACTGTGCCAGGTTGTCCAGTTTGCCTCATGTGACCTTTGAACTGGGAGGAGTTGAGTACACCCTCACCTCACAGAACTATGTTAGAAAGGTATCTGCCTGCCTGTGTGTCTGTCTGTCTGCCTGTGTGTCTGTCTGTCTGTGTGTGTGTGTGTCTGTCTGCCTGTGTGTGTGTGTGTGTGTGTGTGTGTCTGCCTGTCTCTGTGTGTGTGTCTGTCTGCCTGTGTGTCTGCCTGTCTGTGTCTGTGTGTCTGTGTGTGTCTGCCTGTCTGTGTGTGTCTGTGTGTCTGTGTGTGTGTGTCTGTCTGCCTGTGTGTCTGCCTGTCTGTGTCTGTGTGTCTGTGTGTGTCTGCCTGTCTGTGTGTGTCTGTGTGTCTGTGTGTGTGTGTCTGTCTGCCTGTGTGTCTGCCTGTCTGTGTCTGTGTGTCTGTGTGTGTCTGCCTGTCTGTGTGTGTCTGTGTGTCTGCCTGTCTGTGTGTGTGTGTCTACCTGTCTGTGTGTGTCTGTGTGTCTGCCTGTCTGTGTGTGTGTGTCTGTCTGCCTGTGTGTCTGCCTGTCTGTGTCTGTGTGTCTGCCTGTCTGTGTGTGTGTGTGTGTGTCTGTGTGTCTGCCTGTCTGTGTGTCTGTATGTGTGTGTCTATCTGACTCACTGTGTGTCTAAACATCTGTCTCTCTCTCTCTCTCTCTCTCTCTCTCTCCGTACAGGAGGTGTTGGGAGAGAGGGAGTTGTGCTTCAGTGGCTTCCAGGCGGTGGACATCTTGTCTCCTGAGGGCCCGCTGTGGATTCTGGGAGATGTATTTCTGACTGAGTACTACAGCATCTTCGACCGCGGGCAGGACCGTGTGGGCTTTGCCCACATCCGCCACCAAACGGCCAACTGACCACCTAATTATCAATAACTTATCAATAACTCACACTGATAAATAATGAGCAGAACTTTGTAAAAATATAGGTTATAATATAGATTATAATCTATATTATAATCTATATTATCATATAGATTATAATATATGTGATAATATAGATTATTATGATGATATTTGTTCCCGTGGGTTTCTAATACAGATTCAGACAACTTTAATTTATCCCAAAAGGGCAATTCAGTTCCACAATCTACCCACACCATACACAACCTACCCACACCATACACAATCTACCCACACCATACACAATCTACCCACACCACACACAAACTACCCACACCATACACAATCTACCCACACCATACACAACCTACCCACACCATACACAACCTACCCACACCATACACAACCTACCCACACCATACACAACCTACCCACACCATACACAACCTACCCACACCATACACAATCTACCCACACCATACACAAACTACCCACACCATACACAATCTACCCACACCATACACAATCTACCCACACCACACACAAACTACCCACACCATACACAATCTACCCACACCATACACAACCTACCCACACCATACACAACCTACCCACACCATACACAACCTACCCACACCATACACAATCTACCCACACCATACACAAACTACCCACACCATACACAATCTACCCACACCATACACAACCTACCCACACCATACACAACCTACCCACACCATACACAACCTACCCACACCATACACAATCTACCCACACCATACACAATCTACCCACACCATACACAATCTACCCACACCATACACAACCTACCCACACCATACACAACCTACCCACACCACACACAAACTACCCACACCACACACAACCTACCCACACCATACACAACCAACCCACACCATACACAACCTACCCACACCATACACAATCTACCCACACCATACACAACCTACCCACACCATACACAACCTACCCACACCATACACAATCTACCCACACCATACACAATCTACCCACACCATACACAATCTACCCACACCATACACAACCTACCCACACCATACACAACCTACCCAGACCACACAGACAGCTTGGAGTCAGGTAGGATGCCCTGCATTAACCATCCAGAAAACACACGGCCAGTAACACTGAGATTCTGTGGCTAGCATACTTCAGATGTTCTGCTGTTACTGGGTCAAGCCCACATGCTTTGTTCACTGACCATTTCTCAATGGTATAGCACACTTCACCGGGTCTAATAACCATATCATCTTTGTTAGAGACATCGCCAACATTAAGTCCATCACTCTTTACACAATTAAAAATGTCTCCATAGTGTTTTCACCACAGTTCAGCAATATTTTCAGGCCCAGTAATCCCATCAATCAACGTTGGATGGTAGGGCATCTTACTGTTATTAATAACCTCAACTTCCTTCCAGAAGTCATAGACATTATTCTGCTGAGGCTTTGTGGCCATGGAGTTTGCCCTCATGGCCTGCTCATTTCTTTTAATAAAATGTGCAGCATATTGAAGTCTAGCGCTAGCCTGTTTCTTGTGTTCACACTCTGGGCCATTGCTGCAGGCCCGGGGTGCGGTCCTGCAGCAGGTCATATTCCCTGTAATACGGAGAAACAAGTTGACAGAGAAACCTGTGCTGCTTTTCAGACGCTGCTCTCAACAGAACTTCTTCCAAATCAAATGCATAATCAATCACTTGTTTGTATTTTCTCTTTTTTCCTTTGTTTAAAATTAATATAAAAATATGAATTTGTATAAAATATGAAGGATTCACAATTTTCACCAAATACTATAAGAGTACACATTTCCCTTTAACTCGGTGAGCTCACATTAACTCTGCTATACCACACATACATATGTATATACTTTAATAAATACCATCAGTATAACACTGTATTAGATCACCTCCTACAGTACAACCTGGCCTGATAGTAGTTATGGCAGCATTACCTAATGCATCATCATAATGTATTAACAATATGATGTGGCATAACTCCGTGTCATGTCATATGACCAGTGTAACGGGTTATTTTGTTGCCCGGTGCGGGATTCGATACGGGGTGTGCTGCACCACAAGGCGACGTCACTAACCGCTCGGCTAAAGGGTCAGACCCGTTAGCTAGGGACTAAAGGGTCAGCAGACCCGCTAGCTAGGGACTAAAGGGTAAGACCCGCTAGCTAGGGGCTAAAGGGTCAGACCCGCTAGCTAGGGACTAAAGGGTCAGACCCGCTAGCTAGGGGCTAAAGGGTCAGACCCGCTAGCTAGGGGCTAAAGGGTCAGACCCGTTAGCTAGGGGCTAAAGGGTCAGACCCGTTAGCTAGGGACTAAAGGGTCAGACCCGCTAGCTAGGGGCTAAAGGGTCAGACCCGCTAGCTAGGGGCTAAAGGGTCAGACCCGTTAGCTAGTGGCTAACGGGTCAGACCCGTTAGCTAGGGGCTAAAGGGACAGACCCACTAGCTAGGGGCTAAAGGGTCAGACCCGTTAGCTAGGGACTAAAGGGTCAGACCCGTTAGCTAGTGGCTAACGTGTCTTATTAGTAGTTTACACCAGTTACCAGTGTGCTGCATAGTTTTACTCTTATTCAAAACTGTCAACCTTTTATACTGCTAATATGACCACTGCATGCCATTGGCTTGACATGTATTAATAAATGTATTGGCTCTAGTCAGGTAAGTATTTGACTTGTTAAACTCCATGAACGGAACCTGAATCCACCATTGTATGAACGCAGCGACTTGCTAACCTGCTCGGGTAGACTATCGCGATGACGCAATCTCTCGCGAGAATGTGCCGGGATCGCCAGGACGCTAAATGAAGCAGTTCAGAGAGCGAAGCAAACTGAACCTGGCTTTCATCTTAAACCAGCACATGTATGAGAAGAGCGGGAACATGCAGATCACCGCCGCGCAACATTTACCATTAGCTGCGTCCTCACAAGTGACCGGGAGATTTGTCTCGGGACAAAACGCCTCCGCCATCACACACACGTGCAGCGCTCTGTCTGCCACGTGACTACGGCCGTTTGATTAAATTCAAATATACAAGTAATGCGCGCGCACAACCCACGTGACTAACCCACTATCCTGGTTCCAGCCTCACAACAAGCCACATCCAACACGTCCGGCATGTTTGTGCACACCACCAACCTGTAATTGAGACACGCGCGCTGCTCTTCCGGCGTTGCCCTCAACAGAATGACGACCCCTAGCGGTCGCCGAGCAACAACCGGCAACAACCGTTCACTCCGATGCTGCGTACGTTCCAAAGTCAGGGCCCCCTACTGGCTGGGAGGGACAGTGACTCAGTATTAACCAACTTATTATTATTCTCCCACGAATGGAATTTAATAAAACACACACAAAATGTGACCACATATGGTGACGTCACATGTATATGGTACAACAGAAAGACCCAGAACAAAAATGTATTTGCATCCCTGAGTAAGTTGTTGGAGGAATGGGGAGTGTGTTACACAACTGATAAAATCATAATGGGAGGAGACTTTAATGTGGTTCCTGGTCTCTGGTTGGACCGTCTTCCATCAAGGGGACAGTGTCCTAATTAAGATGAAATCATAGTTGAATTGATCACAAAAGCAAGTTCGACTGATTATTGGAGAAGGAAAAATCCCACTACTACTGAATATACCTGGTTTAACGCATCTAATCATGGCCAGTGTTCAAGGAGAGATTATTGGTTAATCTAAAATACTTTGGTCAATGAGGTCTCTAAGTGTGAAATCTCCGCTTCACCTCTACTTGATCGTTGTGTAATCTCGTTGTCCTTGTTGTGTAGGAATGAGTCGAACCTTAGCTCTATCTGGAAATTCAATAGTAACCTTTTGGAAGATGAAGATTTTGCACAGAAGCCAAACAACTGGTTAAAGAAACTGCTGAACTGGAAAGGTCCTCCTCGAGTAAATGGGAGTGCTTCAAATTTGAAGTTAGACATCTTGCGATTAAAACAAGTAAATGCTCTTCTAAACTTAAAAAGCAGAAACAGCGAGACATTGTAAGTGATATTAACAGATTGGTATAAAACTGAATTATCATTGGAGGAACAAGCTAAATTAAACTATCTCCAATCCCAGTTGGATAATATCTATTTGGAAAAAGCAAAGGGGGCATTTATTCATTCAAGACCTCGATGGATTGAGGAAGGGGGGAAAATTCGTCATATTTCTTTAGTCTGGAAAAACAAAGACAAACCAAAAAGAAAATTCAGAAGTTGCTTATAAATGGTGTTACTATTGAAAATCAAGACCAAGTAAATGAGGAAATAAGAGCTTTTTATAGTAACCTGTACAAATCCAACTTTTGCAAGGAAAATTGTCTGCTGCTTTTTGAAAATATTAAGAGAATTTAATAAAATGCTGGATGGTAAATTTAAACAACATATGGGGGATAAATTTAAGAGTTGGATAGAGCAATTCTGCTGGGAAGTCTACTGGGAAGTCACCAGGACTTGACGGTTTAACCGTGGACTTCTACACTTTTTTAATGGAGGGATATGAGAGCTGCTCTATAATGCCTCTTTAGAATGTATTTCAGCAAAAACACTTTCTCCCACTATGAAGCAAGGTGTTATCACCCTAATCCAGGGGTGACAACACCTTGCTTCATAATCCCGAAACTAATCCCTGTCGTTAGACCAATGGAGACCAATTATCTTATTAGGTAACGATTACAAACGGTTGGCACATGTTTATAATGATCGATTAAGTGAGGGCTTAACACAAATAGTCGATGAATGTCAATCAGCCTTTATAACAGGTAGAAGTATACACAACCATACCAGGCTCTTACTTGATATGCTTGATTATCGAGACTTAATTGATGCAGATCGTTTTGTGTAATTTCTTGATTTTATAAGGCATTTGATACCATCGAACATTCCTTTTTACTGGAAGCGCTGCACTTTCTGGGTTTTGGAGAAAACTTCTGCAATGTAATTGAGATGTTTTACGCTGACATGTATAGTTCTGTATCTTCAAACCCTGGAATGACCCCTAATATTCAAGGTACAATGTGGTATTCATCAAGGGTGCCCAATATCACCAAAATTATTTTGTTAATCCCGAAATTCAAGGTATTACTATCTTTGACAAGGAATTTAGAATTAGTCAATTCGCAGATGACACATTAATTTTCTTAAGAAACAATACTATTGTAAAGAAAGCCTTTAACACAATTTCATTATTCTCCAAGGCATCAGGATTATCCCTTATTATTAAAAAATGTGAATTACTTCCCATTCATTCATGCACGGATTCTCAAATTGCTTCAATTAGAGTTGAGTCTGAAGAATAATAATTTCTAAAAATGTCATTAGAAGAGAAGACATTAATATTTCTAATTGCATAACTGATATGAAGAAATCTCTCAGTCACTGGCTGACCAGAGAT
This sequence comes from Lampris incognitus, assembly GCF_029633865.1. NCBI lineage: Eukaryota > Metazoa > Chordata > Actinopteri > Lampriformes > Lampridae > Lampris > Lampris incognitus. The sequence continues at coordinate 2,020,548 of NC_079213.1, read as the reverse complement.
CTTACTATTTTTGGAAGAGTCATAAAGCAGAAGGTATCTCCAAATTCATTTATCCGTGTCATTCCCTATATGTTTCTCCCAATAATATTAAAAAAGCCAACTCAGTTATATTCCAATTCATATGGAAAAATAAAACCCATTATATAAAAAGATCGCAGCTAGTTAAAGAGCATGGTAAGGTGGTATTAAAGCTTTAGAATTTGAATCAGTGGTTGGAACTCTTAAGATTAAATGGCTGAAAGCATACTTGACACAGCCAACTTCTATGTGGTTTCATATACCAAGGTCCTTGTTTAAACAAATTGGTGGGCTTGATTTTGTTTTAAAATGTGGTTTTGAGGTAGGCAAGATTCATATCAAGTTGTCAGATTTCCGTAGACAAATTCTTCAGTTTTGGAAAATGGTATTTAGCCATAATTTCTCTCCTCACGGTTCAACTTTATGGAACAATACAGCCCTGCTAGAAAAGTAGTGTTTGTGCTGTGCAGGGTGCAGAGACAGTTAACATCACCTTGGTCTCCTCCTGTTTTTCTCAGCTAGTGTTGGACAGAGAAGCCTTGATGCCTGCCTGAAGACATTGAGACCGTTGCCAGATCTCTGGGTGCCATTCTCTATCTCATCAAAGCTGTGGCTCTTATTGTTGGCAAGGTGATGACCTGGTCAGCCATTGATTAACTCAATGATGGCAGACAACATTAGCTCGCTGGCTTTGGACAAACAAAACATACTGCTTCCGCCTAATATGTGGGATTCAAGTGCATTCCACTTGAAGAGTGGCGGCTTCCTCCACCCACTCCACTTTACCCCGTAAGGTGGATCCAGACATCAGAGCCAACATGAAAAAGAATAACGGTTACGCAAGGGTAACCCTAGTTCTATGATCATAGGCAAAGTCGTCTGGCTTACCCCCCCCTCCCCACTAACCCCAGCAGCATGAAAGAAAGCTGTTGAAGGAATAGTGGCGGTTTATCAGCCTTATGTTGGCCACTGAGTGGGTGGGGCCGAGCAAACGCGTACATTGTTGCAATTTTCAGTGCGATTACACATTACACACAGAAACAAGTCCAGAAGTTTTAGCCAGACAGCTTTGCCCATGATCATAGAACTAGGATTGCTCTGTGTAAACCTTTGTTCTCACAGTTTGGAGCTCTCTGATTGACTTGTGTTGTCACGCTGCATGTTGCTTATATTTTTGCCACAAACCATCTGATTGGACAGTGGTTTTGTTAAAAAGACTGATGGATTCTAACTTGAACTCTGAGCACAGTGATTGGTAGTTAAGGTCTTTTATTATTATCTACTATGAAGTTATCTTGGTTGTCACTGGTTCCTGGTAGTCCTTGAAATTCTTGCTCGGCAACAGGGACCTGAAGGTTCTGGTTTTGGTTCTGAGCTTGTAAGCGGGAAGAGCACAGCAGGCGGGGGCCTCCTCTCCTCTGGCCAAGTGCTTTGGGACTGGGCAGGCTGCGAATGGAGGCCTTGGACGACTGTCTGGAGAACTGAAAGGAGAGCTGGCGGGCTCGGGGCCGCTCCTTCTCTTTAGGAATACTCCAACGGAACTTCTTTGGTCCGAGTTGAGTCGGTGAGCAGCAGACTGAGGAACCGCTCCTGGGAAAACAAAGGGGGGGGTCAGGTGACTAGGAACAGAAAGCAAAGGAGGGGTCAGGTGACTCATGAATCACCTGCTCTTGCCCCAATCTGGTGCTTCTTCACTTGGGGAGGAGTCTGCCTGATGTTCCGAAACACTGTTCTGAGGCTTCGCTGTTTCATTGACACCCAACGTTGTGTTGTCATGGAAATGTGGTATCGGCGGGCTGACGACGAGCTGGGGGAGGTGGGGGGAAGAAGAGAATGGGGTGTCTGGGGAGGAAGGGGTGCTACTGACCTCCCTCAATGTGGCAAGGGTGTCCCCCACAGGGAGGGAGGGGGAGGGTGACAGAGCTTTGGAAGAGGAGGGGTGAGGAATGACATCCTCTGTGCCTTGATGAACCCTGGAGAGACGGATGGACAGACAGACAGACAAATGGATTAATGAATGAATTCATGTAAGTCCTTGCCATAACTGTAATGATTAACTAATAGTGCATCTGTAGCTGTTTGAATTTACCAATAGCATGCTATTACGGATTTGAATAGGCCAATAGAACTGAAGAGGCGGCTTCTGGAAGTAAAACTCGCATTCATAATCACCATAGGGAATTTTATTATTAGCTATAATGTATTATCGGTACAAGGCAGACTTACCTTGAGCTACCAGATTGTGAATTGACGGCATATGTGCCTGTTGAAGCCTTAAGTCCGTTTTATTTCAATGTAACTTTTAAGATTTTGTATTTTACCCTGCTCAGTCTCCCTGGGAAAGTCTACTCTAGGGTGCTGGAAAGGAAGCTCCGACCAGTTGTCGAACCTCGGAACCACGAGGAACAATGTGGATTCCGTTCAGGTCCGTGGAACAATGGACCACCACTTTACCCTTCCGGAAGTGATTAGGGAGGCACTGGAGTTTAACCAGCCAGTCTACATATATTTTGTGGATTGGAGATGGCTTACGACCATTTACCCCGGGGCACTCTGTGGGGGGTACTGCAGGCGTATAGGGTACTGGGGCAGTTGCTACAAGCCATCCAGTCCTTGTATAACCAAAGTGAGAGCTGTGTCCGCATTCTCGGCACAAAGTCAAACACGTTTTTGGTGGGTGTCAGACTCGGCCAAGGTTGTCCCTTGTCTCCGATTCTGTTTGTGATATTGATGGACAGGATCTCAAGGCGCAGCCAAGGTGAGGAGTGTGTCCATTTTGGGAACCTCAGAATTACGTCTCTGCTCTTTGTAGATAATGTGATTTTGTTGGCTTCCAGCACGCACTGGGGCAGTTTGCAGCTGAGTGTGAAATGGTCGGGATGAGAGTCAGCACCTCCAATTCTCAGGCCATGGTTCTCTACCAGAAAATGTTGGATTGCTCCCTCCGGGTTGGGGATGAGTTGTTCCCTCAAGTGAAGGAGTTCAATTATCTCGGGGTCTTGTTCACGAGTGAGGGTAGGATGGAGCAGGAGATTGACAGATGGATTTGGTGCAGCATCAGCAGTAATGTGGACGTTGTACTGGATCATTGTGGTGAAGAGGAAGCTGAGCCGGAAGGCAAATCTCTCAATTTACCAGTCAATCTTCGTTCCAACCCTCAGCTATGGTCATGAGCTTTGGGTAATGACTGAAAGAGTGCGATCGCGGATACACGGCTGAAATGAGTTTCCTCCGTGGGGTGTCTGGGCTCAGCCTTACAGATAGGGTGAGGAGCTAGGACATCCGGAGGGAGCTCGGAGTAGAGTCGCTGCTCCTTCGCGTCGAAAGGAAACAGTTGAGGTGGTTCGGGCATCTGATCAGGATGACTCTTGGGTGCCTTCCTTTGGATGTTTTCCGGGCACGGCCAACCGGAAAGAGCCCCCGAGGTAGACCCAGAACTCGCTGGAGGGACTACATGTCCAATCTGGCCTGGGAACGTCTTGGGATCCCCCAGAAGGAGCTGGAGGGCGTTGCTGGGGAGAGGGACGTCTGGTGTGCCCTACTTAGCTTGCTGCCACCGCGACCCGACCCCGGAGGAGCGGGTGATGATGAGATGAGATTCTGCTACCGAATTCCCGGCAAAGTACTAAACTAGAGTTACACTAATTGCTGCCGTTACCATCTCGTTACCCCTCTAAAGTTGAGTATGTGGAAGTCAGAACATAGTGACGTAATGTCACCTATGTTTGGTAGTAGCATGCCCCACTATGTCTTCTCTGTCAGACGTGATGGAGAAGGAAAATCATAAAACACAACAATTTAAACAAGAAAGCATTAAAGATTAAGGGCTCTAGTTCCTGGGCGGCACAAGGCCAGTGGTGGCGCTAATGCAGACAATTTCGTTAGGTGCAAGGTGGTTTTTCGCTTTCCTGTGCGTGTTTGCTCATTTCCGGGCTCGCCATGACGTTGCTTGTGCTTAAATGGGCCTGGAGGCACAGTAAGAGAGTGTGTCAGTCAAAGCCAGGTGACACAGTGTGCTAGTTTGGTGTCAAACAAAATCAAATATGCTTGCATCTCCGCCTGATCAGACCACGTCTTAGCACGGACACAGGCGCTGTGTGGTAGTTTTTGGGCTTTAGGCAAAGGTACACTAAGAGCAGACTAAACCAAAATCACACACGCTACTTTTGAGTATGTTATGTTGGCCTATTTCATGAACAATTTAATTAATGACTACTGTCCTTAACCTTTTTAATCAAAAAAAAATTTCCACATGTATCACTGTCTTTCATCACGCAAGGAAAACAACATGGTGTCTGGAATTTCAATATTTCAGTTAACCTCATTCAACTTGAAAGAACGAACTAATTGCCTATAGGCTAATTGATCTGTGATCACAACTATTTAAGGTCTCCTGCTGTTTTCATAGAATGCGCAGCAGAGAGAGAAAGACGCTGGTGAGAGTGAAGACACGCTAAACGGTAGCCTGTCAAGTAATCGTGTTTGAGTGTTGTCTCATATCACACTGGAATTGATGTTAATGGCTGTTGTATGCGCACTTGGCGACTGCACCTCCCGAACAAGGTCATCGGTTTCCTCCTGGGAGAACCTTTTCTGCCTTAGCCGGTCTGGACTTCCGCCGTCTATTAGGAAACTGATGGTTCGCCATGACAGAGAGGGCGCTGCTCTTAAAGGGAGTGAGAGGAGCTGATTTGATTGGCCGTAACTGAAGACAGATCCCACCACTCCTACTGAGCCGACACTTTTAGAACCATGCCTCCCTTGTGCCCATTCCCGTCAGCACAGCATGTCCCGAAATTAGCAACACCTTAGCTTGATTTGCACCGTGAACTAGCGCCAGCGCCGTCGACTGCGCCAGCCAGCCATTTGCAATGCTTTATGGGGCAAGCAGTCCCTCTTAGAAGACATACTAAAGTACACAGTGTTGTACCTCGGTCTGCTTTTCTGTTTTCACATTTGTTTTTGACTTTGAAACAATCGTTAGGAGGTCGTGACTCGTCTTGTAGCAGTTTGGATCTGTTAAAGGCTAAAAACTGTTTAAATAAGTGTAACCTACAAAAAGACTCACTGGCCGATGGCCAGGGGGTCGGCCCCCTTTAGTCGGGCGGTTAGCGATGTCGCCTCGTGGTGCAGCACAATGCCGGATCGAATCCCGCAGTGGGCGGAAAACAAGCTCGGTTACACTGGTGGCAGCGGTGGGATCCGGAAGCGTGCAGATCCTCAGAAGTCTCTTCGGAGCGCTGGAATAATGAAGCGCGAGGGCGCGCATCCGGGAGAGGGTGACTACCCTACAAAAAGACTCACCGGCCGATCGCCAGGGGGTCGGCCCCCTTTAGTCGAGCGGTCTGGCGGCCTGTCCAGGGTGTCTTCCGGTCTGGCGGCCTGTCCAGGGTGTCTTCCTGCCTGCCGCCCAATGGCTGCTAGGATAGGCTCCAGCATCCCCGCCACCCTGAGAGCAGGATAAGTGGTTTGGATAATGGATGGATGGGTAGCGATGTCGCCTTGTGGTGCAATACAACCCTGGATCGAATCCCGCAGCGGCCAGAAATGTGCTGGGTTAAATAATGAAAAGTCTATGGTAAACAGGAAAGGGAAATGTACTTCCGGAACCCAATCTGCTGAAAAGGTGAACGGTGATCTTTCATCTCCATACTGAACCTGTGGTCAGGTAGGAAAGCCAAGAAGCTGCCGGCTGCGTCGCTGCTGTGGCGTTTGAAGGCGGGTCGAGGCGGGACGAGTTCTGGAGGCTCCTGGACGCTCATCAACCTGCGGACCCGACCCAGGACCTGAAAACATCACGTTGGAAATGAAATTTCCCAAGAATAAATTTAAACATTGTCATTCTCACAGACATCTACATATTTCTGACAGAAACAGAATTTTCTCTTCCCAAGTTTCAGAGCCTCCGTCAGTTTTTGATTAATGGAAATTGTAACAACGAATGAAACGGTGTTTTGATTAAAGACTTGTGTCCATTGATTTAATTCCACCCTTCCTATGTCTTAAACAATAAAATACAAATGTTGAAGTTTAAATTCTAAATAATGAGTGTTTATTTTCAGGGCATCTACTTTCAACATTGAATTATTCATTTCTAATTTCATTGTTATTAGATATATATATGTGTAGTGTAACGTGCAGAGATAAGTAGACACGTTGGTCCTGGACTAAAGGTCGGACACTTTAGTCGAGCGGGCAGCGAGATCTCCGCGGTACGGGTTCGCGTCCCGGCCGCGGCAGTTCCTGTGGTTGCCCCCAGAATTCGCTATAGTGTGTGTGTGTGTGTGTGTGTGTGTGTGTGTGTGTGTGTGTGTGTGTGTGTGTGTGTCAGAAGTGGGGTGGTGACACCCAGAGGCGGGTGTGAGGGAGCTGATATGCTGAAACACAGGGACGCACATCCCGGGGGGGGGGGGAGTAGTGTAACGACTACGGATGAATACACTCGCTACATACACTTAGTCGACTGGTTAACGTAGTCACCCGTGGTGCAGGAGACACAGGTTCGCATCCTGGCTGTGGCGGTTCCCGGGTCGCCCCCCCCCCCCGAATTCGCTGCTATATACATATATATGTGTGTGTGTATATATATATGTGTGTGTGTGTAACCCGGTGGTAAAGGAGTATTAGTGTAGAGTGTAAAGAAATTCATTTAAATCCTTATAAACTCGGAAACCACGATTCAAGGTCCTATTGCTGTTATGTTGACATTTGTGCTACTGTCGCTTTAAGAACGGGACGTGTATCGCTGACGTCATCACGCTGCCAGGAAGTGAACAATGTTCGGTGTGGCCACGTTCTGTTGGACCATGCAGAGCAGAGAAGGCGAGCAGCTGCAGACCAGATGATGGCGAGGGTTTTGTGTTCGCCGTAAGAGCTTTCAGCCTTTGAGGTTTGTTAAAACCGTTTACAAATGTGTATCGGTTGATAAGAGTTTTGTTTGTATAAACTTTGAGTTGCATATATATGTTTGTGCATAAGAACAAGAGTTAGCTAATTGATTTCGCTGTTGTAGACTTCAAGACAATAGGCTAATGCTAGTACAACAGTAGGCTAATGCTAGTACAACAGTAGGCTAATGCCAGTACAACAGTAGGCTAATGCTAGTACAACAGTAGGCTAATGCTAGTACAACAGTAGGCTAATGCCAGTACAACGGTAGTCTAATGCTAGAACAACAGTAGGGTAATGCCAGTACAACAGTAGGTTAATGCTAGTACAACAGTAGTCTAATGCTAGAACAACAGTAGGGTAATGCCAGTACAACAGTAGGTTAATGCTAGTACAACAGTAGTCTAATGCTAGAACAACAGTAGGGTAATGCCAGTACAACAGTAGGCTAATGCTAGTACAACAGTAGGCTAATGCTAGAACAACAGTAGGGTAATGCCAGTACAACAGTAGGCTAATGCTAGTACAACAGTAGGCTAATGCTAGAACAACAGTAGCCTAATGCCAGTACAATAGTAGGCTAATGCTGGTACAACAGTAGGCTAATGCCAGTACAACAGTAGGCATATGCTAATTCAACAGTATAATGGAGGTTGTTTTATTTTTATATTTCCTCATTGTATTTTCAGTTGTGAAGACGAAGAGTGGTGTATAATACTGTTTATGTTCATCCGTAGAAGCTGCTGTATTTATTGTATTTATTAGATCTGGATTTGTATTTACACAAGTATTTTCTGTATTTCGAGCTGCATTGAATTGAAACGGCTGTTCCCTCCAGAAACCTCCTCTCACACCCCCAGAGCTACAGTGGGATGTTGTGAACCCCTTACCTTTTATCTATCCATATTTGTACTCTCGGAATAAAGACCCTAAAATTATATTTGAATGTCCCGTGTGAAATTCCCCCGGCTTCATATATATATATATATATATATATATATATATATATATATATCAAATGTTATTTAATTATTGTGGTTGCATTAGTCTTATCTCTTAATTAATGTTACAAATGTTAATTGCGACGGCAGTGGTGATGTGCTGGGGATGTTTTTGAGTGTTTCCTTGTGAGCAGGAATGTAGGAACTGACGGTGGCTGTCAGAACACACCTCTCTCTCCTTGATGGAAAATACACAAGGCCAACAGTATTTGCTAGCTGGTAAGGATGAAATTAAAATCGAGTGGAGAATAAAGTGTAGTGTAACCATGACATTACCGACTCTTGGCGACGAGTTGGAGCAGAGTCCTGCTGCCGTGGACCACCCTCACCAAAGTCAATGTCCTCAAACTGGAGAATGTCTGAAAGTCTGCAGGGAATAGAGAGATTTATAGAGCATAGACAGATTTCTCTCGTTTTGTTTTAATCAAGTTTCCTTCTAAACACTGTGGCAGTTTTCTACAAACCCCATGTCGGTGGTGGAGCCCAGGAAGGAGGGGATGCAGTAGTCCGCAGCAGCCAGGGTGTAGGGCGGCCGTGCCTCGCTGTCGTTCCAGTAAATGTCTCTGGTCATGTGAGGAAGGTTCATATGCATCTCATCCACGGCCAACAGAGACACCTGGTGGAAGAGGCAACCAGGTGAGACCATAGGTAGAGAGGTGAGACAGGTAAGCAAGTGACACAGGTAAACAGGAAAGTGAGACAGGTAAACAGACAGAAAGGTGAGACAGGTGGGGCATCCGGGTAGTGTAGCGGTCTATTCCGTTGCCTACCAACACGGGGATCGCCGGTTCGAATCCCCCTGTTACCTCCGGCTTGGTCGGGCGTCCCTACAGACACAATTGGCCGTGTCTGCAGGTGGGAAGCCGGATGTGGGTATGTGTCCTGGTCACTGCACTAGCGCCTCCTCTGGTCAGTCGGGGTGCCTGTTAGAGGGGAGGGGACTAGGGGGGAAAGCGCGAACCTCCCATGCGCTACGTCCCCCTGGTGAAACTCCTCACTGTCAGGTGAAAAGAAGCGGCTGGTGACTCCACATGTATGGGAGGAGGCATGTGGTAGTCTGCAGCCCTCCCCGGATCAGCAGAGGGGGTGGAGCAGAGACCGGGACGGCTCGGAAGAGTGGGGTAATTGGCCAAGTACAATTGACAATTGGGGAGAAAAGGGGGGAAAAATCCAAAAAAAACAAAAACAACGGTGAGACGGCTAAACAGGCAGAAAGGTGAGAGGTAAACAGAAAGGTGGCACAGGTAAACAAAAGTGAGAGGTAAACAGGCAGAAAGGTGCGACAGGTAAACAGGCAGAACGTTGAGACAGGTAAACAGGCAGAAAGGTGCGACAGGTAAACAGGCAGAAAGGTGCGACAGGTAAACAGGCAGAAAGGTACGACAGGTGAACAGGCAGAACATTGAGACAGGTGAACAGGCAGAAAGGTGCGACAGGTAAACAGGCAGAAAGGTGCGACAGGTGAACAGGCAGAACATTGAGACAGGTGAACAGGCAGAAAGGTGCGACAGGTGAACAGGCAGAACATTGAGACAGGTGAACAGGCAGAAAGGTGCGACAGGTAAACAGGCAGAAAGGTGCGACAGGTAAACAGGCAGAAAGGTGCGACAGGTGAACAGGCAGAAAGGTGCGACAGGTAAACAGGCAGAACGTTGAGACAGGTAAACAGGCAGAACGTTGAGACAGGTAAACAGGCAGAAAGGTGCGACAGGTGAACAGGCAGAAAGGTGCGACAGGTAAACAGGCAGAAAGGTACGACAGGTGAACAGGCAGAACATTGAGACAAGTGAACAGGCAGAAAGGTGCGACAGGTGAACAGGCAGAAAGGTGCAACGGGTGAACAGGCAGAAAAGTGCGACAGGTAAACAGGCAGAAAGGTGCGACAGGTGAACAGGCAGAACATTGAGACAGGTGAACAGGCAGAAAGGTGCGACAGGTGAACAGGCAGAACATTGAGACAGGTGAACAGGCAGAAAGGTGCGACAGGTAAACAGGCAGAAAGGTGCGACAGGTAAACAGGC
>NC_079213.1:2000620-2005620 GCF_029633865.1 Lampris incognitus | reverse complement strand
TAGAGTAATTTTACTGTGATCAGATACGGGTGTTTATATAGAGTAATTTTACTGTGATCAGATACGGGTGTTTATATAGAGTAATTTTACTGTGATCAGATACGGGTGTTTATATAGAGTAATTTTACTATGCTCAGATAAGGGTGTTTATATAGAGTAATTTTACTGTGATCAGATACGGGTGTTTATATAGAGTAATTTTACTGTGATCAGATAAGGGTGTTTATATAGAGTAATTTTACTGTGATCAGATAAGGGTGTTTATATAGAGTAATTTTACTGTGATCAGATACGGGTGTTTATATAGAGTAATTTTACTGTGATCAGATACGGGTGTTTATATAGAGTAATTTTACTGTGATCAGATAAGGGTGTTTATATAGAGTAATTTTACTATGCTCAGATAAGGGTGTTTATATAGAGTAATTTTACTGTGATCAGATACGGGTGTTTATATAGAGTAATTTTACTGTGATCAGATAAGGGTGTTTATATAGAGTAATTTTACTGTGATCAGATACGGGTGTTTATATAGAGTAATTTTACTATGCTCAGATACGGGTGTTTATATAGAGTAATTTTACTGTGATCAGATACGGGTGTTTATATAGAGTAATTTTACTGTGATCAGATAAGGGTGTTTATATAGAGTAATTTTACTATGCTCAGATAAGGGTGTTTATATAGAGTAATTTTACTGTGATCAGATACGGGTGTTTATATAGAGTAATTTTACTGTGATCAGATAAGGGTGTTTATATAGAGTAATTTTACTGTGATCAGATACGGGTGTTTATATAGAGTAATTTTACTATGCTCAGATACGGGTGTTTATATAGAGTAATTTTACTATGCTCAGATAAGGGTGTTTATATAGAGTAATTTTACTGTGATCAGATACGGGGTGTTTATATAGAGTAATGTTACTGTGATCAGATACGGGTGTTTATATAGAGTAATGTTACTGTGATCAGATACGGGTGTTTATATAGAGTAATTTTACTATGCTCAGATACGGGTGTTTATATAGAGTAATTTTACTATGCTCAGATACGGGTGTTTATATAGAGTAATTTTACCATGCTCAGATAAGGGTGTTTATATAGAGTAATGTTACTGTGATCAGATACGGGTGTTTATATAGAGTAATTTTACCATGCTCAGATAAGGGTGTTTATATAGAGTAATTTTACTGTGATCAGATACGGGTGTTTATATAGAGTAATTTTACTATGCTCAGATACGGGTGTTTATATAGAGTAATGTTACTATGCTCAGATACGGGTGTTTATATAGAGTAATTTTACTGTGATCAGATACGGGTGTTTATATAGAGTAATTTTACTATGCTCAGATAAGGGTGTTTATATAGAGTAATGTTACTATGCTCAGATAAGGGTGTTTATATAGAGTAATTTTACTATGCTCAGATACGGGGTGTTTATATAGAGTAATTTTACTGTGATCAGATAAGGGTGTTTATATAGAGTAATTTTACTGTGATCAGATACGGGTGTTTATATAGAGTAATTTTACTATGCTCAGATACGGGTGTTTATATAGAGTAATTTTACTATGCTCAGATACGGGTGTTTATATAGAGTAATTTTACCATGCTCAGATAAGGGTGTTTATATAGAGTAATGTTACTGTGATCAGATACGGGGTGTTTGGGGGCTGGCTGTGAATGCTCTCAGACAGAAGGGGTCCAGGTCTGGGACATTGTAATCTACTGTGCTATTGCCAAGAAGAGAGCTGTGTGTGTAGGGACCAAAAGAGTCCCCTCGAAGCCGACCATTGACCATGTACAGATCTAGTGTTCGACATAGCTGCAGTAGTTGGTGCCCACTCTTGTTGACAGTTTTGTCAAAGTTGTTCCTGTGGGAATATGGGGGGGGGGGGAGATGCTGAATTGGCCAGGTATATGTTTGTCTCCCTGTGGGTTAACAGAGTCTGATTCTAAACCTGTCCTGGCATTAAGGTCTCCACAGATCAGTACTGTGCCTGATAGTGACTGATCTCGTCTTCACGAATGCACAAACTATTTTCATTATAATAAGGAGATTCTGTTGGGGGATGTATGCTGCACACATGAATATGTCTTTATCTGTGGAGACAACCTCTCTTTTGATTTTGAGCCAAATTGAAAATTCACCTTTTTTGATTAATTCTATTGAGTGTACAAGATTTGCCTTGTACCAAATGAGCATTCCTCCTGAGTCTCTACCCTGGGTCACTCCTAAGTGTCCAAAAAAATAAATAAAATAAAAATAAAAAATAGAAAAAAAATCTATGGGTTGTCTAGTTGTCTACTTTGGTACTTGACCTATCAAATGAGAGCAGAGCAGGCTGAGCATCTGTTGAATGTCTCTCAGATCGTTGTATGGGGGTATTTGGGTGGGGTTAGGGACAGGGCTAGTGATGCGGGGTGGGTCAGCTGCTCTTCTCACTGCCTGGGCATAGCTCAGTGGGCCAGGGTGTAGCTCCTGTTGCTGACACCAGATTTTAGCCACTGTGTGGCTGGGTGAAAGTTTATTTTCATCTAAGAATTTTCCATTGGAGTCAATGAGAATGACGATGTCTAACTTCTCTCTCTGCTGTGCTGGTCTGGAGGGATGAGGGGTGATGTTGATCTTTGGGCTGAGGGGAGATTTGCGTGTGGTATTGGTCTGTGGATTAGAGGTGGGGCTGGAGGTGGAGGTAGCCTGTTGGGTTGTTGGGTCCTGGTTCTCAGTAGAGCTCTCAGGTGGGGCTGGAGGTGGGGGGAGGCTGTTGGGTTGTTGGATCCTGGTTGTTCTCAGTAGAGCTCTCAGGTGGGGCTGGAGGTGGGGGGAGGCTGTTGGGTTGTTGAGAGGTGGGGCTGGAGGTGGGGGGAGGCTGTTAGGTTGTTGGGTCCTGATTGTTCTCAGTAGAGCTCTCAGGTGGGGCTGGAGGTGGGGGGAGGCTGTTGGGTTGTTGAGAGGTGGGGCTGGAGGTGGGGGGAGGCTGTTGGGTTGTTGGGTCCTGGTTGTTCTCAGTAGAGCTCTCAGGTGGGGTTGGAGGTGGGGGAGGCTGTTGGGTTGTTGAGAGGTGGGGCTGGAGGTGGGGGGAGGCTGTTGGGTTGTTGGGTCCTGGTTGTTCTCAGTAGAGCTCTCAGGTGGGGCTGGAGGTGGGGGGAGGCTGTTGGGTTGTTGAGAGGTGGGGCTGGAGGTGGGGGGAGGCTGTTAGGTTGTTGGGTCCTGGTTGTTCTCAGTAGAGCTCTCAGGTGGGGCTGGAGGTGGGGGGAGGCTGTTGGGTTGTTGAGAGGTGGGGCTGGAGGTGGGGGGAGGCTGTTGGGTTGTTGGGTCCTGGTTGTTCTCAGTAGAGCTCTCAGGTGGGGCTGGAGGTGGGGGGAGGCTGTTTGGTTGTTGGGTCTTGGTTCTCAGTAGAGCTCTCAGGTGGGGCTGGAGGTGGGGGGAGGCTGTTGGGTTGTTGAGAGGTGGGGCTGGAGGTGGAGGAGGCTGTTGGGTTGTTGAGAGGTGGGGCTGGAGGTGGGGGAAGGCTGTTGGGTGGTTGGGTCCTGGTTGTTCTCAGTAGAGATCTTAGGTGGGGCTGGAGGTGGGGGGAGGCTGTTGGGTGGTTGGGTCCTGGTTGTTCTCAGTAGAGATCTCAGGTGGGGCTGGAGGTGGGAGGAGGCTGTTGGGTTGTTGGGTCCTGGTTCTCAGTAGAGCTCTCAGGTGGGGCTGGAGGTGGGGGGAGGCTGTTGGGTTGTTGGGTCCTGGTTGTTCTCAGTAGAGCTCTCAGGTGGGGCTGGAGGTGGGGGGAGGCTGTTGGGTTGTTGAGAGGTGGGGCTGGAGGTGGGGGGAGGCTGTTAGGTTGTTGGGTCCTGGTTGTTCTCAGTAGAGCTCTCAGGACCTTGGCTGTGGTCTGGGTGTGAGCCAAACTGTTCTGTCAGGGCCTGTGTAGTTCTCTCTCTCTCTTGAAGCTCCTCTGACAGAGTAGTTAGTTCTTTTCTGTAGCTCTCGTTCTCTTTCCTCAGCTCCCTCACCTCCTCTGACAGAGTAGTTAGTTCTTTTCTGTAGCTCTCGTTCTCTTTCCTCAGCTCCCTCACCTCCTCTGACAGAGTAGTTAGTTCTTTTCTGTAGCTCTCGTTCTCTTTCCTCAGCTCCCTCACCTTCTCTGACAGAGTAGTTAGTTCTTTTCTGTAGCTCTCGTTCTCTTTCCTCAGCTCCCTCACCTCCTCTGACAGAGTAGTTAGTTCTTTTCTGTAGCTCTCGTTCTCTTTCCTCAGCTCCCTCACCTCCTCTGACAGAGTAGTTAGTTCTTTTCTGTAGCTCTCGTTCTCTTTCCTCAGCTCCCTCACCTCCTCTGACAGAGTAGTTAGTTCTTTTCTGTAGCTCTCGTTCTCTTTCCTCAGCTCCCTCACCTCCTCTGTCAGAGCTGTCAACTGTGTCACGCAGCTCTCTGTGTCTTGTTGGAGCTCTCTTATCTCAGACCTCAGGGTGGTCAGTTCTTTCCTGTAGTGGTCTCTGACTTGTCTCAGCTTGGTTAGCTCTGGGCTGATGGCAGAGGTGTCTTGCTGTACTGTGGTGTCTTGTGTTGGCTGTTGGCTGATCAGCTCTCTCAACTGTACGAGCTCTCTCTCCAACCCTGTGAACTTCACCTTCATGTCATCAATGATGTAGTTCAGCTGGGCGTCTTGGGTCTGTTTTGGGCTGGTGGGGTCATTTTCCTCAATGTGCTGGTCAGTAGTGGGGCAGCTAGGAATGGAGGTGGTGTCTGTGTATGGCAGGGTGTAGGTATTGTCACTGGGGGCAGATTTCTCCTGTTGAGCCCTTTCCTCAAATTGCTTGTGGTTTCCTTGCACCATGACAGTGCCGTTTTTGTATATGTTGACTGATGTCATGGCGGAGTCTGAATCTTCTGACTCTTTGATTTTCCAGCCATTACAAATCCCCTCTTTCTTCACAAAGGGGTAGTGGGTGCTTATGGCGGAGTGCCATGCTAGTGGTTGGTCTGTGAGGAAAATCAGATTGCTGATA
>NC_079213.1:1978120-1995620 GCF_029633865.1 Lampris incognitus | reverse complement strand
CTTTTCCTTTGCCTTTGCCACCTCTCTCTTTGCTTTATGCTGCATCTCCTTGTACTCCTGTCTACTTTCTTCATCTCTCTTACTATCCCACTTCTTCTTTGCCAACCTTTTCCTCTGTATAATTTGCTGTACTTCCTCATTCCACCACCAAGTCTCCTTGTCTTCCTTCCTCTGTCCTGATGACACACCAAGTACCTTCCTAGCTGTCTCCCTCACTATTTCTGCAGTGGTTGTCCAGCCATCTGGCAACTCTTCACTACCACCCAGTGCCTGTGTTACCTCCTGCCTGAACTCCACACAATAGTCTTCCTTCTTCAACTTCCACCATTTGATCTTCGGCTGTGTCTTCACTCGCTTCCTCTTCTTGGTCTCCAAAGTCATCCTACAGACCACCATCCGATGCTGCCTAGCTACGTTCTCCCCTGTCACCACCTTGCAGTCTCCAATCCCTTTTAGATGGCGCCTTCTACATAAGATATAGTCCACCTGTGTGCACTTTCCTCCACTCTTGTACGTCACCCTGTGTTCCTCCCTCTTCTTGAAATATGTATTCACCACAGCCATTTCCATCCTTTTCGCAAAATCGACCACCATCTGTCCTTCCACATTTCTCTTCTTGACTCCATACTTTCCCATCACCTCCTCATCGCCTCTGTTCTCTTCACCAACATGCCCATTGAAGTCCACTCCAATCACCACTCTCTCCTCCTTGGGTACCCTCTCCACCATGTCGTCCAACTCACTCCAGAATTCTTCTTTTTCATCCATCTCACACCCAACTTGCGGGGCATATGTGCTGATAACATTCAGCAATACACCTTCGATTTCCAGCTTCATACTCATCACTCTGTCTGACACTCTCTTCACCTCCACCACACTCTTGACATACTCTTCCTTCAGAATTACCCCTACCCCATTACTCCTCCCATTCACACCATGGTAGAAGAGTTTGAACCCACCTCCGATACTCCTGGCCTTACTCCCCTTCCACCTGGTCTCTTGCACACACAGTATGCCTACCTTTCTTCTTTCCATCATGTCAGCCAGCTCTCTCCCTTTACCAGTCATAGTGCCAACATTCAAAGTTCCAACTCTCACCTCCACATGCCTACCCTTCCTCCTCTCTAGCTGCCTCTGGACATGCTTTCCTCCTCTCCTTCTCCTTCGCCCAACAGTAGCATAGTTTCCACCGACACCCTGCTGGTTAACAGTACCGGTGGCGGTCGTTGGTAACCCGGGCCTCGACCGATCCGGTATGTAAGTCTTATTTATGATCCGCATATTTGATTTGGCAAAGATTTTACGCCGGATGCCCTTCCTGACGCAACCCTCCCCATTTGTCCGGGCTTGGGACCGGCACTAAGGATGCACTGGCTTGTGCACCCTCAGTGGCTGAATTTTATTAAAAATAAAAACTGAAATATTGCATGTACATAAGTATTCACACCGTTTGCTATGACACTCAAAATTGAGCTCAGGTTCATCCTGTTTCCACTGATCATCCTTGAGATGTTTCTACATCTTGATTGGAGTCCACCTATAGTAAATTCAATGGATGGGACATGATTTGGAAAGGCACACACCTGTCTATATAAGGTCCCACTGTTGACAGTGCATGTCAGAGCAGAAACCAAGCCATGAAGTCAAAGGAATTGTCTGTGGACCTCCGAGACAGGATTGTATCGAGGCACAGATCTGGGGAAGGGTACAAAAACATGTCTACAGCTTTGAAGGTCCCGAAGAGCACAGTGGTCTCCATCATTCGTAAATGGAAGAAGTTTGGATCCACCAGGACTCTTCCTAGAGCTGGCCGCCCAGCCAAACTGAGCAATCGGGGGAGAAGGGCCTTGGTCAGGGAGGTGACCAAGAACCCGATGGTCACTCTGACAGAGCTCCAGCATTCCTCTGTGGAGATAGGAGAACCTTCCAGAAGGACAACCATCTCTGCAGCACTCCACCAATCAGGCCTTTATGGTAGAGTGGCCAGACGGAAGCCTCTGCTCAGTAAAAGACACATGACAGCCCGCTTGGAGTTTGCCAGAAAACACCTAAAGGACTCTCAGACCATGAGAAACAAGATTCTCTGGTCTGATGAAACCAAGATTGAACTCTTTGGCCTGAATGCCAAACGTCACGTCTGGAGGAAACCAGGCACCTCTCATCACCTTGCTAATACCATCCCTACAGTGAAGCATGGTGGCAGCAGCATCATGCTGTGGGGATGTTCTTCAGCGGCAGGAACTGGGAGACTAGTCAGGATCAAGGGAAAGATGAATGGAGCAAAGTACAGAGAGATCCTTGATGAAAACCTGCTCCAGAGCGCTCAGGACCTCAGACTGGGGTGAAGGTTTACCTTTTAACACGACAACGACCCTAAGCACACAGCCAAGACAACGAAGGAGTGGCTTCGGGACAAGTCTGTGGATGTCCTTGAGTGGCCCAGCCAGAGCCCAGACTTGAACCCCACTGAACATCTCTGCCGGTCAATCAAAGGTCAACGTGTGTGTGTGTGTGTGTGTGTGTGTGTGGGTGGGTGGTTGATTGGGTTTGTGTGTGTGTGTGTGTGTGTGTGTGTGTGTGTGTGTGTGTGTGTGCGTGCGTGTGTCTGTGGGTGGGTGGTTGGGTTTGTGTGTGTGTGTGTGTGTGTGTGTGTGTGTGTGTGTGTGTGTGTGGTTGGGTTTGTGTGTGTGTGTGTGTGTGTGTGTGTGTGTGTGTGTGTGTGTGTGTGTGTGTGTGTGTGTGTGGTTGGGTTTGTGTGTGTGTGTGGGTGGTTGGGTTTGTGTATGGGTGTGTGAGTGTGTGTGCACTGGCGTAACATATTTATTATGGGCCCTGGTGCAAGCAACCCTCGTAGACCCCCCCCCGTCTCTCTCTCACTCGCTCACACACACACACACACACACCACCACCACCACCATAGGTGGGTTTAGTAAGTAATTTTAGTAATTTATTTGTATAGCACCTTTCAGAGATATACAATCACAAAGTGCTTCACAGCATAAAATATAACAAATAAAATAGAAATATCAAAGTAACAGACACAGTTTACACAGATGGGTTATTGTAAAGGTCAGTACGTCAAAGATTGGCTACACTTCAGAACCACGGAGAGCGGACACACCACGGACAGAGTTGGGAAACCTAAACAGACGGTCTCTAAACCACATCAGTCGACAAGGCAATGAAACAAGTCCACAAAGCCACTAGGCTGTAATATAGGTAATAGCCTTGCCATTCGACAGTAACAGGGGAGCACACATCACACTCACAACCTGCTAGATTGCATGGTTTGGCACGCACGCAGCACACAGTGCAGCTTTCCTTTTTCTCCTTGCTCTCCTTCCTCTTGTTACATCCACTGTTATGTGTGTAACTCCAGCTTGCTAGCTTGGTTTTATTCTTCTAACGTTACTCAGGTAGGCTAGATAGGTAAATGATATTGATGATAAACAAGCTATCGTCACATGCTCAAAACACACACATAACATTGGACCAGGACAATGCATGCAGAAATATTGACGGGCCCCTCCTAGCGGCGGGCCCTGGTGCCACTGCACCGGCTGCACCACCTACATTTACGCCAGTGTGTGTGTGTGTGTGTGTGGGTGGTTTCAGTCCAGTGAGAAGGAGCAGACCTCTGGTCTCCTTTCACTCCTGGAGACGTTTTATTAATAACTTCATGAAGCTTTATATAAGTTTAACCAAAGACCAGAGGCCAACCTGTTCCCACTCCCACTGAGGAGCCCAACCTGTTCCCACTCCTACTGGGGAGCCCAACCTGTTCCCACTCCTACTGGGGAGCCCAACCTGTTCCCACTCCCACTGAGGAGCCCAACCTGTTCCCACTCCCACTGAGGAGACCAACCTGTTCCCACTCCCACTGGGGAACCCAACCTGTTCCCACTCCCACTGAGGAGCCCAACCTGTTCCCACTCCCACTGAGGAGACCAACCTGTTCCCACTCCCACTGAGGAGCCCAACCTGTTCCCACTCCCACTGAGGAGCCCAACTTGTTCCCACTCCCACTGAGGAGACCAACCTGTTCCCACTCCCACTGGGGAACCCAACCTGTTTCCACTCCCACTGAGGAACCCAACCTGTTCCCACTCCCACCGGGGAGAACAACTTGTTCCCACTCCCACTGGGGAGCCCAACCTGTTTCCACTCCCACTGAGGAGAACAACTTGTTCCCACTCCCACTGGGGAGCCCAACCTGTTCCCACTCCCACTGAGGAGCCCAACCTGTTCCCACTCCCACTGGGGAGCCCAACCTGTTCCCACTCCCACTGAGGAGCACAACCTGTTTCCACTCCCACTGGGGAGCCCAACCTGTTTCCACTCCCACTGAGGAGCCCAACCTGTTCCCACTCCCACTGGGGAGAACAACTTGTTCCCACTCCCACTGGGGAGCCCAACCTGTTCCCACTCCCACTGGGGAGAACAACTTGTTCCCACTCCCACTGAGGAGCCCAACCTGTTCCCACTCCCACTGGGGAGACCAACTTGTTCCCACTCCCACTGAGGAGAACAACTTGTTCCCACTCCCACTGGGGAGCCCAACCTGTTCCCACTCCCACTGAGGAGCCCAACCTGTTCCCACTCCCACTGGGGAGAACAACTTGTTCCCACTCCCACTGAGGAGCCCAACCTGTTCCCACTCCCACCGGGGAGAACAACTTGTTCCCACTCCCACTGGGGAGCCCAACCTGTTTCCACTCCCACTGAGGAGAACAACTTGTTCCCACTCCCACTGGGGAGCCCAACCTGTTCCCACTCCCACTGAGGAGCCCAACCTGTTCCCACTCCCACTGGGGAGCCCAACCTGTTCCCACTCCCACTGAGGAGCCCAACCTGTTTCCACTCCCACTGGGGAGCCCAACCTGTTTCCACTCCCACTGAGGAGCCCAACCTGTTCCCACTCCCACTGGAGAGAACAACTTGTTCCCACTCCCACTGGGGAGCCCAACCTGTTCCCACTCCCACTGGGGAGCCCAACCTGTTTCCACTCCCACTGGGGAGCCCAACCTGTTTCCACTCCCACTGAGGAGCCCAACCTGTTCCCACTCCCACTGGAGAGAACAACTTGTTCCCACTCCCACTGGGGAGCCCAACCTGTTCCCACTCCCACTGGGGAGAACAACTTGTTCATGTGTACAGTGGTCATGTGTACTGTGTTCATGTGTACAGTGGTCATGTGTACTGTGGTCATGTGTACTGTGGTCATGTGTACTGTGTTCATGTGTACAGTGGTCATGTGTACAGTGGTCATGTGTACTGTGTTCATGTGTACAGTGGTCATGTGTACTGTGTTCATGTGTACAGTGGTCATGTGTACAGTGGTCATGTGTACTGTGTTCATGTGTACAGTGGTCATGTGTACAGTGGTCATGTGTACTGTGTTCATGTGTACAGTGGTCATGTGTACTTTGGTCATGTGTACTGTGGTCATGTGTACTGTGTTCATGTGTACAGTGGTCATGTGTACTGTGTTCATGTGTACAGTGGTCATGTGTACTGTGTTCATGTGTACAGTGGTCATGTGTACAGTGGTCGTGTGTACTGTGTTCATGTGTACTGTGTTCATGTGTACAGTGGTCATGTGTACAGTGGTCATGTGTACTGTGTTCATGTGTACAGTGGTCATGTGTACTTTGGTCATGTGTACTGTGGTCATGTGTACTGTCCACAGAGAGTTGGGGAATAGTTACAATCACAGCATTGTACGATGGTGACAGATGTACTGTTAGCCCCCCCCCCCCCCCTCCCGGTTCAGGGATGGTCGTTCCCTCTTTACAAAGATGGCCTCTTGGACTCCCTATTCAATCCAGCGTTCCTCCCAGCGTTCCCCCCAGCGTTCCTCCCTATCAAGGATGTGCACATCCTCGTCCTTGGCCACTGGCCTGTAGATGGCGTCGTGTAGACACACATCGATATGTGATTGCAACGTTCCCAAATCCTTTGTGAATAGGACACGTGACCACCGCAACTCTGGTTAATGGCCACGCCCATATCTGCATATGAAACTGGTCGTTGGTTTTGGTCGTTATGTCACTGTATTGTTTATAAGGGTGGGGACACCTGCAGTCACTGTACTGTTTATAAGGGTGGGGACACCTGCAGTCACTGTATTGTTTATAAGGGTGGGGGTACCTGCAGTCACTGTACTGTTTATAAGGGTGGGGACACCTGCAGTCACTGTACTGTTTATAAGGGTGGGGACACCTGCAGTCACTGTACTGTTTATAAGGGTGGGGACACCTGCAGTCACTGTACTGTTTATAAGGGTGGGGACACCTGCAGTCACTGTACTGTTTATAAGGGTGGGGGTACCTGCAGTCACTGTATTGTTTATAAGGGTGGGGACACCTGCAGCCACTGTATTGTTTATAAGGGTGGGGACACCTGCAGTCACTGTACTGTTTATAAGGGTGGGGACACCTGCAGTCACTGTATTGTTTATAAGGGTGGGGACACCTGCAGTCACTGTACTGTTTATAAGGGTGGGGACACCTGCAGTCACTGTATTGTTTATAAGGGTGGGGACACCTGCAGTCACTGTATTGTTTATAAGGGTGGGGACACCTGCAGTCACTGTATTGTTTATAAGGGTGGGGACACCTGCAGTCACTGTACTGTTTATAAGGGTGGGACACCTGCAGCCACTGTACTGTTTATAAGGGTGGGGGTACCTGCAGTCACTGTACTGTTTATAAGGGTGGGGACACCTGCAGTCACTGTATTGTTTATAAGGGTGGGGACACCTGCAGCCACTGTATTGTTTATAAGGGTGGGGACACCTGCAGCCACTGTATTGTTTATAAGGGTGGGGACACCTGCAGCCACTGTATTGTTTATAAGGGTGGGGACACCTGCAGCCACTGTATTGTTTATAAGGGTGGGGACACCTGCAGCCACTGTATTGTTTATAAGGGTGGGGACACCTGCAGCCACTGTATTGTTTATAAGGGTGGGGACACCTGCAGCCACTGTATTGTTTATAAGGGTGGGGACACCTGCAGCCACAGTGTTGTTTATAAGGGTGGGGGTACGGGCAGTCACTGTATTGTTTATAAGGGTGGGGACACCTGCAGTCACTGTACTGTTTATAAGGGTGGGGACACCTGCAGCCACTGTATTGTTTATAAGGGTGGGGGTACGGGCAGTCAGTTGAGACTGAAGAGGTCCCTTAGATCAGTGTTTCCCAACCCAGTCCTCAAGGACCCCCTATCCTGCACATTTTCTTTGCAACCCTGAATAGCTACCTGTTTGTAGTTATTCAGCCAATCAGCAATGAATTATGCCAGAGTTTGCACACCTTGCATAATGAAGTGCTGTGAGATGATTGGTTGTAATAGAGTAATAGCTACTGTAATTGTGATTGTAATAGTGTAGTAGCTACATTGATTGTGGGTGTAATAAAGTAGTAGCTACAGTAATTGCGGTTGTAATAGAGTAATAGCGACAGTAATTGTGGGTGTAATAAAGTAGTAGCTACAGTGATTGTGGTTGTAATAGAGTAATAGCTACAGTGATTGTGGCTGTAATAGAGTAATAGCTACAGTAATTGTGGTTGTAATAGAGTAATAGCTACAGTGATTGTGGTTGTAATAACTACAGTAATTGTGGTTGTAATATAGTAATAGCTACAGTAATTTTTGTTGAAATAGAGTAATAGCCACAGTAGTTGTAGTTGTAATTGAGTAATAGCTACAGTAATTGTGGTTGTAATAGAGTAATAGCTACAGTAATTTTGGTTGAAATAGAGTAATAGCTACAGTAATTGCGGTTGTAATAGAGTAATAGCTACTGTGATTGTGGTTATAATAGAGTAATAGCTACTGTGATTGTGGTTGTAATAGAGTAATAGCGACAGTGATTGTGGTTGTAATAGAGTAATAGCTACAGTGATTGTGGTTGTAATAAGTACAGTAATTTTGGTTGTAATACGAGTAATAGCTACAGTAATTGCGGTTGTAATAGAGTAATAGCGACAGTAATTGTGGGTGTAATAAAGTAGTAGCTACAGTGATTGTGGTTGTAATAGAGTAATAGCGACAGTGATTGTGGTTGTAATAGAGTAATAGCAACAGTGATTGTGGTTGTAATAGAGTAATAGCTACAGTGATTGTGGCTGTAATAGAGTAATAGCTACAGTAATTGTGGTTGTAATAGAGTAATAGCTACAGTGATTGTGGTTGTAATAACTACAGTAATTGTGGTTGTAATATAGTAATAGCTACAGTAATTTTTGTTGAAATAGAGTAATAGCCACAGTAGTTGTAGTTGTAATTGAGTAATAGCTACAGTAATTGTGGTTGTAATAGCTACAGTAATTTTGGTTGTAATAGAGTAATAGCTACAGTAATTGTGGTTGTAATAGAGTAATAGCTACAGTAATTTTGGTTGAAATAGAGTAATAGCTACAGTAATTGTGGTTGTAATAGCTACAGTAATTGCGGTTGTAATAGAGTAATAGCTACTGTGATTGTGGTTATAATAGAGTAATAGCTACTGTGATTGTGGTTGTAATAGAGTAATAGCGACAGTGATTGTGGTTGTAATAGAGTAATAGCTACAGTGATTGTGGTTGTAATAAGTACAGTAATTTTGGTTGTAATACGAGTAATAGCTACAGTAATTGCGGTTGTAATAGAGTAATAGCTACTGTGATTGTGGTTGTAGTAGAGTAATAGCTACTGTGATTGTGGTTGTAATAGAGTAATAGCTACAGTGATTGTGGTTGTAATAGAGTAATAGCTACAGTAGTTGTGGTTGTAATAGAGTAATAGCTACAGTAGTTGTGGTTGTAAT
Source organism: Lampris incognitus (assembly GCF_029633865.1). Taxonomy (NCBI): domain Eukaryota; kingdom Metazoa; phylum Chordata; class Actinopteri; order Lampriformes; family Lampridae; genus Lampris; species Lampris incognitus. The sequence continues at coordinate 1,986,809 of NC_079213.1, read as the reverse complement.
AGAGTAATAGCTACAGTGATTGTGGTTGTAATAGAGTAATAGTTACAGTAGTTGTGGTTGTAATAGAGTAATAGCTACAGTAATTGTGGTTGTAATAGAGTAATAGCTACAGTAATTGTGATTGTAATAGAGTAATAATTACAGTGAGGATGGTCTGCAGGTCCACGCTGTCCTGGATCAAACCTTCCTTCCTGGCTTTAGCGGCCAGGTTGGTGAACCAGACCACCGGGATCCAGTACTTCAAATGAGGAGAACGGACACTCTCAAACAACTTCCTCTCCTCTGGAGTCATGAAACCTGAACACACATACACACACACACACACACACACACACACACACACACACACACACAAATACATAAACACTCATACACACACTCATACACACACAAATACACTAACACTCACACACAAATACACAAACACCCATGCACACACACACACACAAATACACTAACGCTCATACACACAAATACACAAACACACACACACAAATACACAAATACTTACACAAATACACAAATACTCACAGACACAAATACACACACACTCATACACACAACACACAAATACACAAACACACACACACAAATACACAAATACTCACAGACACAAATACGCACACACTCATACACACAACACGCAAATACACAAACACTCATACACACAAATACACAAAGCGTAAATAGACACATTTCATTTATTCATAAAGACAAGCTGAGCTGAGATTCACTGAAAAGAAAGGAAGAAAAGGACAGATGACAGAAAGAAAAGGACAGATGATAGAAAGAAAAGGACAGATGATAGAAAGAAAAGGACAGATGACAGAAAGAAAAGGACAGATGATAGAAAGAAAAGGACAGATGATAGAAAGAAAAGGACAGATGACAGAAAGAAAAGGACAGATGATAGGAAAAAAAGGACAGATGACAGAAAGAAAAGGACAGATGATAGAAAAAAAAGGACAGATGACGGAAAGAAAAGGACAGATGATAGAAAGAAAAGGACAGATGACAGAAAGAAAAGGACAGATGACAGAAAGAAAAGGACAGATGATAGAAAGAAAAGGACAGATGACAGAAAGAAAAGGACAGATGATAGAAAGAAAAGGACAGATGACAGAAAGAAAAGGACAGATGATAGAAAGAAAAGGACAGATGATAGAAAGAAAAGGACAGATGACAGAAAGAAAAGGACAGATGACAGAAAGAAAAGGACAGATGACAGAAAGAAAAGGACAGATGATAGAAAGAAAAGGACAGATGACAGAAAGAAAAGGACAGATGACAGAAAGAAAAGGACAGATGATAGAAAGAAAAGGACAGATGATAGAAAGAAAAGGACAGATGACAGAAAGAAAAGGACAGATGATAGAAAGAAAAGGACAGATGACGGAAAGAAAAGGACAGATGATAGAAAAAAAAGGACAGATGACGGAAAGAAAAGGACAGATGATAGAAAGAAAAGGACAGATGACAGAAAGAAAAGGACAGATGACAGAAAGAAAAGGACAGATGACAGAAAGAAAAGGACAGATGACAGAAAGAAAAGGACAGATGACAGAAAGAAAAGGACAGATGACAGAAAGAAAAGGACAGATGACGGAAAGAAAAGGACAGATGACAGAAAGAAAAGGACAGATGACAGAAAGAAAAGGACAGATGACGGAAAGAAAAGGACAGATGACGGAAAGAAAAGGACAGATGACGGAAAGAAAAGGACAGATGACGGAAAGAAAAGGACAGATGACAGAAAGAAAAGGACAGATGACAGAAAGAAAAGGACAGATGACGGAAAGAAAAGGACAGATGATGGAAAGAAAAGGACAGATGACGGAAAGAAAAGGACAGATGACGGAAAGAAAAGGACAGATGACGGAAAGAAAAGGACAGATGACGGAAAGAAAAGGACAGATGACGGAAAGAAAAGGACAGATGACGGAAAGAAAAGGACAGATGACGGAAAGAAAAGGACAGATGACCGAAAGAAAAGGACAGATGACAGAAAGAAAAGGACAGATGACAGAAAGAAAAGGACAGATGATAGAAAGAAAAGGACAGATGACAGAAAGAAAAGAACAGATGACGGAAAGAAAAGGACAGATGACAGAAAGAAAAGGACAGATGATAGAAAGAAAAGGACAGATGACAGAAAGAAAAGGACAGATGACTGAAAGAAAAGGACAGATGACGGAAAGAAAAGGACAGATGACAGAAAGAAAAGGACAGATGACAGAAAGAAAAGGACAGATGATAGAAAGAAAAGGACAGATGACAGAAAGAAAAGGACAGATGATAGAAAGAAAAGGACAGATGACAGAAAGAAAAGGACAGATGACAGAAAGAAAAGGACAGATGATAGAAAGAAAAGGACAGATGACAGAAAGAAAAGGACAGATGATAGAAAGAAAAGGACAGATGACAGAAAGAAAAGGACAGACGACAGAAAGAAAAGGACAGATGACGGAAAGAAAAGGACAGATGACAGAAAGAAAAGGACAGATGACAGAAAGAAAAGGACAGATGACAGGAAGAAAAGGACAGATGACAGGAAGAAAAGGACAGATGATAGAAAGAAAAGGACAGATGACAGAAAGAAAAGGACAGATGATAGAAAGAAAAGGACAGATGACAGAAAGAAAAGGACAGATGATAGAAAGAAAAGGACAGATGACAGAAAGAAAAGGACAGATGACAGAAAGAAAAGGACAGATGATAGAAAGAAAAGGACAGATGACAGAAAGAAAAGGACAGATGACAGAAAGAAAAGGACAGATGACAGAAAGAAAAGGACAGATGACAGAAAGAAAAGGACAGATGACGGAAAGAAAAGGACAGATGATAGAAAGAAAAGGACAGATGACAGAAAGAAAAGGACAGATGACAGAAAGAAAAGGACAGATGACAGAAAGAAAAGGACAGATGATAGAAAGAAAAGGACAGATGACAGAAAGAAAAGGACAGATGATAGAAAGAAAAGGACAGATGACAGAAAGAAAAGGACAGATGATAGAAAGAAAAGGACAGATGACAGAAAGAAAAGGACAGATGACAGAAAGAAAAGGACAGATGACAGAAAGAAAAGGACAGATGACGGAAAGAAAAGGACAGATGACAGAAAGAAAGAAAGAAAGAAAGCAACACAGAGCATTCTGACTTTTAACAGGTTGTTAACAAGTTGTTAACAGATTGTTGACAGATTGTCGACATGTTATTAACAGGTTGTTGACAGGTTGTTAACAGGTTGTTGACAAGTTGTTAACAGGTTGCTGACAGGTTATCGACAGGCTGTTGACAGGTTGTTAACAGGTTGTTGACAGGTTGTTAACAGGTTATCGACAGGTTGTTAACAGGTTGTTGACAGGTTGTTGACAGGTTGCTGACAGGTTGTTGACAAGTTGTTAACAGGTTGCTGACAGGTTGTTGACAGGTTATCGACAGGTTGTTGACAGGTTATTAACAGGTTGTTGACAGATTGTCGACATGTTATTAACAGATTGTTGACAGGTTATTAACAGGTTGTTGACATGTTGTTAACAGTTTGTTGACAGGTTGTTGACAAGTTGTTAACAGGTTGTTGACAGGTTGTTGACAGGTTGTTAACAGGTTATCGACAGGTTGTTAACAGGTTGTGTACAGGTTGTTGACAGGTTATCGACAGGTTGTTAACAGGTTGTTGACAGGTTATTAACAGGTTGTTGACAGATTGTCGACATGTTATTAACAGATTGTTGACAGGTTATTAACAGGTTGTTGACATGTTGTTAACAGTTTGTTGACAGGTTGTTGACAGGTTGTTGACAAGTTGTTAACAGGTTGCTGACAGGTTGTTGACAGGTTGTTAACAGGTTGTTGACAGATTGTCGACATGTTATTAACAGATTGTTGACAGGTTATTAACAGGTTGTTGACATGTTGTTAACAGTTTGTTGACAGGTTGTTGACAAGTTGTTAACAGGTTGTTGACAGGTTGTTGACAGGTTGTTAACAGGTTATCGACAGGTTGTTAACAGGTTGCTGACAGGTTGTTGACAGGTTATCGACAGGTTGTTAACAGGTTGTTGACAGGTTATTAACAGGTTGTTGACAGATTGTCGACATGTTATTAACAGATTGTTGACAGGTTATTAACAGGTTGTTGACATGTTGTTAACAGTTTGTTGACAGGTTGTTGACAGGTTGTTGACAAGTTGTTAACAGGTTGCTGACAGGTTGTTGACAGGTTGTTAACAGGTTATCGACAGGTTGTTAACAGGTTGTGTACAGGTTGTTAACAGTTTGTTGACACGTTAACAGGTTTTTAACAGGTTTTTAACAGGTTGTGTACAGTTTGTTGACAGGTTGTTAACAGGTTGTCGACAGGTTGTTAACAGGTTGTGTACAGGTTGTTAACAGTTTGTTGACACGTTAACAGGTTATTAACAGGTTTTTAACAGGTTGTGTACAGTTTGTTGACAGGTTGTTGACAGGTTGTTAACAGGTTGTTAACAGGTTGTTGACAGGTTGTTAACAGGTTATCGACAGGTTGTTAACAGGTTGTGTACAGGTTGTTAACAGTTTGTTGACACGTTAACAGGTTATTAACAGGTTTTTAACAGGTTGTGTACAGTTTGTTGACAGGTTGTTGACAGGTTGTTAACAGGTTGCTGACAGGTTGTTGACAGGTTGTTGACAGGTTGTTAACAGATTGTTGACAGGTTATTAACAGATTGTCGACATGTTATTAACAGATTGTTGACAGGTTATTAACAGGTTGTTGACATGTTGGTAACAGTTTGTTGACAGGTTGTTGACAAGTTGTTAACAGGTTGCTGACAGGTTGTTGACAGGTTGTTAACAGGTTATCGACAGGTTGTTAACAGGTTGTTAACAGTTTGTTGACACGTTAACAGGTTTTTAACAGGTTTTTAACAGGTTGTGTACAGTTTGTTGACAGGTTGTTGACAGGTTGTTAACAGGTTGTTGACAGGTTGTTAACAGATTGTCGACATGTTATTAACAGATTGTTGACAGGTTATTAACAGGTTGTTGACATGTTGTTAACAGTTTGTTGACAGGTTGTTGACAAGTTGTTAACAGGTTGTTGACAGGTTGTTGACAGGTTGTTAACAGGTTATCGACAGGTTGTTAACAGGTTGCTGACAGGTTGTTGACAGGTTATCGACAGGTTGTTAACAGGTTGTTGACAGGTTATTAACAGGTTGTTGACAGATTGTCGACATGTTATTAACAGATTGTTGACAGGTTATTAACAGGTTGTTGACATGTTGTTAACAGTTTGTTGACAGGTTGTTGACAGGTTGTTGACAAGTTGTTAACAGGTTGCTGACAGGTTGTTGACAGGTTGTTAACAGGTTATCGACAGGTTGTTAACAGGTTGTGTACAGGTTGTTAACAGTTTGTTGACACGTTAACAGGTTTTTAACAGGTTTTTAACAGGTTGTGTACAGTTTGTTGACAGGTTGTTAACAGGTTGTAGACAGGTTGTTAACAGGTTGTGTACAGGTTGTTAACAGTTTGTTGACACGTTAACAGGTTATTAACAGGTTTTTAACAGGTTGTGTACAGTTTGTTGACAGGTTGTTGACAGGTTGTTAACAGGTTGTTAACAGGTTGTTGACAGGTTGTTAACAGGTTATCGACAGGTTGTTAACAGGTTGTGTACAGGTTGTTAACAGTTTGTTGACACGTTAACAGGTTATTAACAGGTTTTTAACAGGTTGTGTACAGTTTGTTGACAGGTTGTTGACAGGTTGTTAACAGGTTGTTGACAGGTTGTTAACAGGTTATTGACAGGTTGTTAACAGGTTGTGTACAGGTTGTTAACAGTTTGTTGACACGTTAACAGGTTATTAACAGGTTTTTAACAGGTTGTGTACAGTTTGTTGACAGGTTGTTGACAGGTTGTTAACAGGTTGTTAACAGGTTGTTGACAGGTTGTTAACAGGTTATCGACAGGTTGTTAACAGGTTGTGTACAGGTTGTTAACAGTTTGTTGACACGTTAACAGGTTATTAACAGGTTTTTAACAGGTTGTGTACAGTTTGTTGACAGGTTGTTGACAGGTTGTTAACAGGTTGCTGACAGGTTGTTGACAGGTTGTTGACAGGTTGTTAACAGATTGTTGACAGGTTATTAACAGATTGTCGACATGTTATTAACAGATTGTTGACAGGTTATTAACAGGTTGTTGACATGTTGGTAACAGTTTGTTGACAGGTTGTTGACAAGTTGTTAACAGGTTGCTGACAGGTTGTTGACAGGTTGTTAACAGGTTATCGACAGGTTGTTAACAGGTTGTTAACAGTTTGTTGACACGTTAACAGGTTTTTAACAGGTTTTTAACAGGTTGTGTACAGTTTGTTGACAGGTTGTTGACAGGTTGTTAACAGGTTGTTGACAGGTTGTTAACAGATTGTCGACATGTTATTAACAGATTGTTGACAGGTTATTAACAGGTTGTTGACATGTTGTTAACAGTTTGTTGACAGGTTGTTGACAAGTTGTTAACAGGTTGCTGACAGGTTGTTGACAGGTTGTTGACAGGTTGTTGACAGGTTATCGACAGGTTGTTAACAGGTTGTGTACAGGTTGTTAACAGTTTGTTGACACGTTAACAGGTTTTTAACAGGTTGTTAACAGGTTGTTGACAAGTTGTTAACAGGTTATTGACAGGTTGTTAACAGGTTGTGTACAGGTTGTTAACAGTTTGTTGACACGTTAACAGGTTTTTAACAGGTTTTTAACAGGTTGTGTACAGTTTGTTGACAGGTTGTTGACAGGTTGTTAACAGGTTGTTAACAGGTTGCTGACAGGTTGTTGACAGGTTGTTGACAGGTTGTTAACAAGGGTTAGGGTTAGGTTTTTTTGTTATTGCGTCACAGTACAAAATATTCTCTGGAATTGTATGTAACACTTGTGTCGCCATCTCACACTGGACCAGATCTAGGCTCTTACGGAGTGGCTGAGCAACAAAATGGCAGACCAGAGACTGGGGTAACAAAATGAAAGAGCTGTCAATTTAATGACAAAAATATCGTAAATTCACAGCTATGTGTTACACATTCATACATTTGGATATACTGAAATCCCTGGTTTGAATCCCTTTTTAATTGCAATTAGGTTGTTTTAGGTTCAGGTTTCTAATTAGTTTAGTCAGTTATCTATTTTATATTTTCCAATTAAGATGAGACCGGTCTATATTTTTCCTAGGATAACAGTCTGTTTTATCAAGCTAGACCCATCTTGTGTCAGTTATTTTATCCTTACGAGTTAACTCATAACCAGGTGGTTATGAGTTAGGATATGGAACCTCAATGCCTCAGCAAGACAGCACTGTTCCAGTTCCACACCAAAACCAAGAGAACGATGACAACACCCCCCTCCAGAGTAACGTCCCTACACACCAGCCAGTAAAAGTGGAACTTAGAACAGATCGGACCTATCCTGCTGAAGAGAGACAGGATGATGGTTGGATCAGGGCAGTTAATGTAAACCAACCCGAAAGAGGGCTAAGAATGGTGTGGAGCACTGCTAGGGATTAACAGAGGCCATGGAGAGTGCACTCTTTGGGAGACTTGGCGGGTTCCCCAGGATATCTGTCAGAGATTTTTGGAGGCCGGTAGAGCCGGGTGATCGGTTGATGGAGGTTCTTTCTGCCAAAGCTGGAGGAGATCTACCAGGCCTCGCCTTTCCGGATACCTCATGCGGTGTCAACCCCATCGCACAAAAATTACCTTGCAGCCTACAGGAGAAATGGATGGGTGGAGACGCCGGATACGGACAATGGAGCAGAGTGCCAATTCCACCATTCTCCTTTTTTGTGGGCTTAGTCTGCTGCCAGGCAATGACTGGGAATGGCCCTAGCTTTGACATCGCCATGTTCAGCGCTGTCCTGTCTGGCTCGGAGAAACCTGTCCTCCAGCATGGCAATCAGAGAACATCTATTTCAGTCCATGAAGCTAAGGCGTCTTCCCCCTCCAATGCTGAGAGGACCCAAGGTGAGACTGAGGAGCCTGGCGGGCAATGCCCCATGCATGGGAGGCCTCGCCCTCTCCGGGGATGTCACAGTTTCAGAGAGAAATCTCTTCAAGATTGAGGAGCCTTCCTTGGGATGGGTGAGATCTGTTGCTGTTGTTGCACATTGGCATCGCATCTTGCCAGACACTGCAAGGCAGGTGTCAAATGCCCAGAGTGGGGGAGTGAAGGTCACAACATAGCCTTACATCTTGGACCTCCACCCTGGATCATAAAGAGCACAGACCCTGCCATAGAGCATGGCAGGGAGGATGGGGGTACCCCTGCTGATGTTTCGGCCCTGTGGACCAGCATCTGTGGCGGAGGCCTTGGTGATAAGTCTTGCTCTGGGATCTGTCTTGTTGGGGTCTTCCAGTCGGGTCGTCCAGACAGAGCGGTGGGGCTGTGCGCGATCCTTGACAACCAGGGTGGCAGGTTGCTGGCTCGCCCAGGGCTTTTTGATCTTTTTGGGGTGGAGGGCTCCAGCTCTGGGAACATGTGCAGGAGTTGTGGAGATGGCTGGAGGATGAGCAGGTGGAGACTGTCAAGCCCTGTTCTCCAAGGGCTAAGTAAATGGTTGTTATCTATAGATACCAGGCGGGGAGTGTTCTGTCCCCATCAGGACATTATTTTCTTTTAGTTTGGTTTAGCTCCTCCTGCTGGCAGTTCCTTG